>NW_004949103.1:17176524-17203766 GCF_000317375.1 Microtus ochrogaster
GGATTTGTCTGTGGGCAAGCTGAGGGTGCATTTCCTCGAATGCTGAATGATATGGGAGGGAAGTGCCATTTCTAGGCTGGTAGTTCTAGGTGCTGTAAGAAGGCAAGCACAAGCTAAGCAAGCAAGCAAGCAGCTCTCCTCCATGGCCTGTGCATCAGTTACTACCTCCAGGTTCTGTCTTGAGTTCCTGCCCTGACTTCCCTGGATGATGAACTTATAAGCTGTGAGGTGGAATAAACCCTTTCCCCAAAGTTGTCATGATGTTTTATCATGCCAGAAGCCCTAACTAAGACATCTGTGTACCTCAGCAACTCCCCAAGCCAGCTCCTAACTGTGAGAACAGTGTGCCCGGGCAATGTTCTGCACAGGGCAATTGCCACACCTCTTGACGGCTAGTATGAAGACATCAGGGAGCCAGCACCTCTCACTCAAACCTTTTGGTAGGAATTCTCACTGGGGAAGCTTAGTCTCTCTCCCTTCTGCACCTGCTCTGGAATCCATTACATACACAGCAGCTTAGCCATCAAGCCATGGAAAGGTTAGTCTATGTCATAATATAAAATGATAGGGCCTGGGCTGGAGAGATGACTCAGTCTCAGCAGTTACAACTCGGTACTATCCTTCCAGAGGACCCAAGTTCAATTCCCAGTACCCATATGAAGCAACTCATAACTGCCTGCATCACCAGCTTCAGGAATAATTGACACCTCTGGCTTTCACAGGTACCCACACTCACATGCACATACCCCCCCCCACATACACACATATGCACTCACACACACGCACACATACACACATGTACATGTAAACATACACACATGTACATGCACACGATACACAAATAGCTGATATACACTAGTAAGTCTTACAACATACCTCTTCATTTACAGACTTATCAAAATAGGAAGTTAAAAGTAAAATGAAAATAAGACGAGACAGAAAGAGAAGCAAATCCTTGACTTGATCAAGAAATGAGAGAAAGAAACAAAGAGCAAATTCAGAGGACACTGCTGGGTTGCACTGCACGGGGACGTTTAAATCCTGTGCCCCTGGAAGCCACAGCTTCTATAGGGCAGAGTACAAGATAAAGCAAAAATACATTAAAAAATATATACCCACCTTACATTTGATGAAACACCAGTGTCCTTAAAGCCTGTGATGCTGGCAAGTTTAATTGCACTTTCCACTATGCTGTCTTGGTCCAGTAGTAACTCCTATGTTCACAGTAATTGAGTAAAACCTGCTCAGCAAAGGGCCCTTGCTCATAGAGACTGCAGGAGCAATATTCCCCATCACACCGGCAGCGCTCTTATTTATGGACACCAGCTACAGAGAGCACGTTCTGCACATACATCGGTCAGCACAAGAGCTCAGCCTCCTCCCCCATCCTCACTGATAAACCTCTTTCCAGGCAAACCTGTTGAGTGACCTTAGGAAAGGCACAGTTTAAATAAATATTTGCCCGACCTAGGACATTACGATTTTGCTGCTGCTTGCTAGTGGCTCCCAGGATAACTCCCAAGTGTTTTAGAGTGAGTCTATGAATCGGGGGCACGCCCACACTCCATGTCAAGTCGTTATGAGAATTTGCAGAGTGTGAGAGCCAAGATGGAGCCACAGTCCGGGGAGGGCTCGGAGCAGCTGGACCTGCGTTGCCTCCTAGCTTCCCTAGCGCGACAGTAAGTCACTCCTTTCAAAGTGTTCTGACAGAACTCCACACAGCGCTTGAAGTCTTTGAAGGAAGTTTCAGGTTCTCTGCATCAAACCAGGATTCCTGTACAAAGCCGTTCTGATTTGTGGGCCCCGGGGACTAAAATAAGCTTGACCAAGAAGGCTTTGCTGAAATAAAAGGCCCGCTCCTCTCCTGCACGGGGCCACTCTACACTCCATTTCCCTGAGCGTTGACATCTCGCGCACGTCACTGTATAAATAAGCCATCCCTTTTTAGAGGCAAGAAAGCAAAGGCTCCCTGGTGGGCCAGGGGAGATGCCTCCCAGGGTTCTCGTGCTTGAAATCAAACAAGCAAAGACAAAGATATTAAAGATGTGTTTGACTGTCTGTTCAAGGAGGAGTTTTGGGGGGAGGAGTGTGCCGCCGTGACCCAAAAGAATCCTATCACCTAAGAAGATTAACCCAAGATCATCTCAATTCCCCTTTGTCTCCTTCACGGAAAGTGCTTGTTTAGCAAAAGAAAAATATTTAAAGGGTCGTTGGAGATTTTCCCATGATCTCTCCGCGCAGTGCAAAGGGGCGCACTGTGTACAGTTCTGCCTGGAGTAATGGGAAGACGTTTTCATTTCAATATCCCACGAGAAGCTATTAGTGCAATCGCTGTTGTCTTGGTTTCTTCACAGCTTCTTTAACGGGTGATTTACCACTGGAAATTGAGTTGTTTGAAAAAGAAGTCCAAGGTCCAAAAGGAAGGCATGACAACTATATTCCTAGAATTTACAAGCGTGAAGCTCAAGTCTGTGTTCTAAGGAGATTAAGAAGGGAAAAAGACAGACACAATTATGGTCAGTGGCTGGTGGCCACCAGAAACAAGACTAGTTTATGTAACAGGTTCCCACACCTTGGCACTATTGCCACCATGATGAAAGTACTATTCACACCACAAAACTCAGCATGTAGACAGCACCACCTGCCAAAAACAAAAACAAAGACCTAATCCATCAAAGTCCACAGCTCTCGAAAAGTCTCTAAATGTACTAAACTTGCTTTTTGGCTTCTGTAGCTTTGCTTCTGGCTAACGGTTCATACCACCTGAAGCTAGTCAGCCCGGGAGATTGTTTTTCTGCTTAAAAGTTTTCTCTGAAAAAGGCGTGGGATTACACTGAGACCCCAAATCCCCAGTATCACCTCCAGTCAGCTACCACAGACTTCCTAGTGTCCGAGTACTCTTCTCTGGTGGATACACCACAACAGCTTAGTGTAAAATCCCTGCCTCCAGTTCTGGTTCTTTTCCACTGCTTGTCAGCGGGCTCTGAACAGGACTTCCAAACTGGGTTGGACTAATGGTGACGACCATGGTCCATTCCTGCTCAAGCAGTCCTACAGATGCAACACAGACCCCAAACATCACCACGCACAGAGTCATCTAGAACCTAGCCTTGCTCTGTGAACCTGCTGTGTGGCCTTGGATAATCCCAAGAAAATTATACAAGACCCAACATTGACCAAGCAATCACCAAGTACTAGGCAAAGCACATGGGGTGGCTATCCTTGGTTCTCAACCTGACTACATCTGGAATTAGCTAAACCTCAAGTGGCTGGGAAAACCCATAAGGGATTTTTCTTAATTAAATCATTTGAAGTGAGAAGACCCATCTTTACTAAGTATCCCTTGAGGTGGGAAGGTCCACCTTTAACCTGGCCACACCTTTTGCTGGCAGCCTCTATAAAAGGCTCGAAAGGAGGAAGCGCTTGCTCTTTGCTTGTCCTACCTCTTGCTGGCAAGTTGATTCCTTCACTAGCATTAGAGCCTACTTTGGGGTTCCAGCATACACTGGAGACCAGCTGAGACAGCCATCCTCATAGACTGAACAACTACTGCATTCTTGAACTTTCCATTGGCAGTCATTGTCAGACTAGCCGGAACACAGCCTGTAAGCTACTCCAGTAAATCCTATATATATTTGTCTGATCTGTGACACTGTGACTTTGTTTCTGTCTAACTCCCAGAATAACTCCCAAGTATCTTGATTATTGATATATTATTGTTAAATAAACTCATTCTATATGTTCTGTTCCTCTGGAGAACCCTGACTAATTATGGCACTTAGAAGCTTCCCTGTAGAAATTGCTCAAAAGAACTTCATGACTATGTCTCATTAGTTTCTCCATTTTGATGAGGAGGCAATGGTGGCTCAGAAAGGTTATGCAGATTGCCTAGGGTCAGCCAGCCAGCAAAAGATTATACTTGAATTCACTGGGCTGGAAAATATCATCTAAGCCCCATGGCATTGCCTTTATATAAGGTGCACCTCACCAATATGACCTCAGACCACAGCAGGACTTACACACATAGGCATGGACACCTCTATGGTCTCTTAGAAAGCACACAGCACTATGATAACTAAGGTTACTATTTTATATCAAAATATATGAAGAACCCTCAGTACATTTGCAGCTCCTAACATGCAACCTGTGGAATGCCAATGAGTCACAGGTAGGCTGTAAGGAATCTATGACTCTGCGAAATGGAAGGAAAGTTTCTGTGACAAGCACATGGGCTTCTTCTAGAGTGAGGGCCCATGGCTTTGGACATGTTTGTAGAGTCATCTCTGATTCCCAAAAGGATGAGATACACTGGTCTTAGGAATTGAAAAAATGGAGAAGGTACAACAAGGTATGGTCACAGCATCTCTCATTCAAGAAATGAATAGGCAAGAGCCTAGTGAGGTCCTTCCAAGTCAGGGATAGCTATCACATAAGGACATTTGGACAGCAAGAACCAAAATGGGTGCCTTCTTCTGCCATGTGCACATCTTGTGACCTCCATGCTGCCTCTGTTAACTTGGCAGTCAGGTCTGGTTCAGCACCATCTGTTCATGCCAGGTGCATTCACTTTGCAGCTGGAGGGGTAAACACTGCTCCTTCTGGCTCACATCTGGGATCAATATGCCATATAGGCTTGGGGGCACCAGGTCAGGGGTGTGCCTCCCCCACTTCGTGTTCACAAAGCAGCTCAGGAAATGAGCATGCCTCCCCTTATAAACACACATACTGTCTGATTTGGGCGAAATAGGAACCAGAGTCTAAAACACAACTGCGTGTTCCTCCCCATTCTGAATGGGCTGAGATAGAGGGACTTTAAAATGACCACTCAAAACCATTCACTGGCCTAAGGACTATCAGGAAACAAAATTTTAAAATATTTCAAAGGGAAAGAGCCTTCTTTCTAATACCAAGACTATTCCTCAAAACTACTTATTCCCCCAATTTGCACAGCCAGAATCTATCTTGGACCACAGTTTTCTCTCCTTTGTAGTTACTGCCTGCCAGCCTATATTTAATGACTTTGTTCACTAGCTTATTCACAGTAACACCATTAGAATGAATAATGGCTGCATTATTGGTCATTCATACCAAGACACCTTGAAGTGAGGGGCTGATGCTGGGACAAGAGGTGAGATCAAAGAGTGGTGACTTGGACAGCACCAAGTCCAACAAGTCAATGGCTTTGCTCTGGCTCTTTTCACCCCAGATCCTTCCTGCCAAAATATGCACCAGGCGCATGCGAAGTGCTCACTAAGGTCTTCCTGAGACCCAGTAGTCACCACCAGCAGCTGGAATGCAAAGGGGCTCTAAAGCTCTAATCCCTCGCCAGCTAGTCACATGATTTCTATATCCTTGACCTCCATAAGCTTCTAATTCCACGCTGGTCAGACAGCACTGACCATAACCACAGCCTGACTTGGTTGACTGGGAAGGAGCTAAACGAGGTCACCCTCAGGGCCTGGAAGAGTGAGTGAGAATGGATGATCAGGAAGGTTGACTATATTTAGTATATGTTACTCCTAGATCATTTCAATAAGGCACATAAAGCAGGGGACCATGACACTGTGCACCAGCACCCATCTCATGGGTGCAGTGGGAGCCACCTCACCTCTGCAGAAAGCCTAACCCAGCCTGTCTAACCTGAAATGGACCCTAGGCCAATCCTGGCCTATGCTCTTCCCTAAGCCCCAGGGAACTCCCCTGAGTCAAGGTCAAAAGGGTAGGGTTCATGATTCCAATGTCATTAGTGGCCTAAGCAAGAGAATTGACATGGAGGGCAGACCTAGGGCCACTCAAGCTGATCTCCCTACTACCCAGGACAACTGTCTTTTGGCCTCCCATGAGTACTGGACAAACAACAACTCTAGGGAGGCTCCTAGAAGCCAGGAACCATTTCTTTAGCCAAAGCTACTTGGAACTACAAATGCAACCAAAAGGCTCCAAGAAGGCCATCATGTTCTGTAGAGAGCTAGAAGTCATGCACAGTTAGCATCTGAGGAGAGAATGACTTTTATTTACATGGAGGAGGAAGAGAGCGAGGAAGAGAGAAAAACAGAAGAGGGAGAGAAGGAAAAAGAGGTGCAGGAAGAAAGGAAGGAGGAGGAAGAAAAGAGGAGAAGAGGAGACCTTCGCTAAAGCTCACCTGTGCCAGGCACTGCACTGAGCAACCTACCTGCATCATATCATCTGCCTCCCCATGGACACTCCGCACAGTGGGTACCACAGTTATCATATTCTAGGGAGGAGAATGCTGAGGTACCCAGAGATGCCTTCTTGAGGCCACACATTCTAGAGCACATCATTGCTGACCCCTAATGGTCCTTCCATCCCAGATGACCAACCTAAGTCAAGAGCATAATAACCCTTGAGGGTTAGAGCAAGAATGGGAAATAGTCTTCATGGGACAACCTGGAGGAAAGGGCTTGACCGTCGGGCATCCCACCTCTCCTGCTCAGGGGCAACAGCCATAAAAGGAAGCTGACTACAAGATCACCGGGTCCTCAGTTGCAACAAAAATAGAGTTCTCAGGTAAGATTGAAGGCGTAAGTCACAAACAATCCCACACCAGTTTGGCATTATGATTAATAGAATGGTTATTTATTTAAAGGGGAAAAACTTACAGATCACCGTCCCAGACAACAGCCCTCTGCACAATCAGGAAAGGAGCCTAGTTGCCGGAAGCAGAGCCCAAAACCAGAGAGCCAGGGCAGTTGCTGCTTTCTTAAAGAAAGGGAGACCACGCCCCAATGGGCTGGTATCTCAGCAGCTATTGGCTGAAGGAGTGGAAGGAGATCCTGCAACATAAGATGAGCTTGAACTTCAGGTTAACGGTGACTTACACTTTTGTATGTGTGTCCCCAACATTGCATGACATGTTTTTTTATCCTAAGAGAGTATTCATTGGCTATCTGACTTCAAGTCTACCTAGGTACCCTGCATTTTTATTTGCTAAATATGCCTCAAAGGAGAGAAGCAGTGCTGTCAACCTCAGGAGACTGCTGGTCACATAGCCCTTTGACTGCATCATCTCGGAGATTGTGGCTCCTCAAGTCCATCACATCTTTGACCAGATGTACAGCTCAAAATTCTCTTATTTGCACTCCATCCTATGTCTCCCAGCCAGGAAGGAAGGATGCTCAGCCCAAGCTTCAGCATCATATTAATCCCCAAAGGGAAGGGAACTGAGTACCACATTAAAAGCCACAATGCTCATGTTTGGCACCTTGAACTTGTATTTTTAGAACAGTAAGGACGCAGCTTGACAGACTTACTGGAATTCATCAGATTCTCCTCAGTCAATGTAAATGTGTCATTATAAAGTCACAGAATACGAATGCACTTAGAACTGGAAAACTCCTTCATGAATACTAACAAACTCTGAAATCACAGGGAAGATGACTGCCTACAGCGATCGAAAACACCCAGCAAGCCAAGATTACGGATTTCAGTTTTTAAACAGTAATGATAAACTCCCATGTAATTTTGTTTAGAAAAAAACATCAATTAGCCACACAGAAAAATTAGACTAGATCAAACATGGAGCTTTATAAACTAGTCACATAGAGCAGAAAGGAGTGTACGAGCCGGCAGCACAGACAGGTGGATGTGGACAGCAGCACTATTTACAGATGAAAGTCATGTGTGTGTGTGTGTGTGTGTGTCTGTGCGTGTGTGCGTGAGCAGTGTTCATGTGTGTGCGCACACACGAGCGAGAACATGTGTGTATGTGTGAGTGTGCGTGTGAGCGAGTGTGTGTGTGCGCGTGAGCAGGTGTTCATGTGTATGCGCACACACACAAGTGAGAACGTGTGTATGTGTGAGTGTGCATGTGAGCGAGTGTGTGTCTGTGCATACGTGCGTGAGCGAGTGTTCATGTGTGTGTGCACACACGAGTGAGAACATGTGTATATGTGTGAGTGTGCGTGTGAGCGAGTGTGTGTGTGCGCGTGAGCAGGTGTTCATGTGTGTGCACACACACACACAAGTGAGAACATGTGTGTATGTGTGAGTGTGCGTGTGAGCGAGTGTGTGTGTGCGTGTGTGTGTTTAACACTATTCACCAGCATCAGATATCTTGAGCTAATGAACCCAGGAGTTTTATGTGCAGTATCTTGCACATTAGCAGTCAACTGTGTTCACTGACACCCGTCAGTTCACTGACAACCCACAGGATGTTGACGGTACGGCCGAGGACATATGGTTCCTGTCTGTGTCTTGGTTTATGTCCACCGGTTCTGAAGTCCTGCTCAAGTGAAGAGGCCTGCTGGAACAGAACGTGCCACCACTAACATCGCCACCACCTGGGCACATAAAACTACTAACACACAGCACGAGGCAAATTAGAAAAACTGCAAAGTTAAGGGAAGACCCAAGAAATCTGTCTTAGAAAAAAGATCACTGCTTTTCATACACACACAGGAGGGAGTTCAAATTAACCCAAAATTTGACAGATTTAATCAATTTACTGTTAACCAGCATCTTCAAAACAATTTTTAAAGAAATTAAATTGAGCTAGCCCCTTTTGTCACCCAACAAATTGAGATGCTCACTTTTAGCAATTTAATGAAACAATTTTCAGAAAATTCCAATAAGATCTGTATGAGAACAGGAAGACTTGATAAAAATATTTCTCAGTTTTATCTGAAAAAAGTAACAAATATGAAACATTTGAACAGAAGAGACTAAGGCAAAAGGACAGACCCAAACAGACATGAAAAACACAGCAAAGGCGAACAATCAGGATCATGTAGGACAGACACTGGCCTGTACAGGAAGCCCAATGAAATAGCCACATGTATACAAGAGGAAGTAAGAAAGGGGGTAGACCAATAGACAGGGTTGGCCATGTAGAGAAAAGTAAGAAAACAGCTCGGGAGTTTTGATAGGAGATATGTTTAAAAGTCAGCATGCCTCCTCCAAAGGAGGAGCCCGATCACTCAGTTCCCAGCTTCTCAAGAGAATTCCCCCAGAGTCTCAGGGCTCAGTCAGCTGGTATCTCCCCACATCTTGTTGGGCTGTGCTCAGTATCCCTTCTGCCTCTCCTGGTCCCTCTTACAGCCACATCCCCCCAGTGTCTGAAAATATTCCAGGAAAACTTAAAAAGGAATTTTGCACTAGACAGGTGGGGTTTCCCAATTCTTTGGACTGTGTCAAGGTCATGGTCACCTTGATGTGAGAATTGCCTGATGCCAAGAAGAAATCTTACCTGCTTCCTCTTCTCAGGGGGAAGTGATGGGTCTCCATCCTACAAAGAAACACAAACTACACTTTACTTCTTCCCAAGAATAAACCCAGACTTACCACAGAATCTCAACCCTCAGTTGGACCAATGTGAATCTAAATCCCCATCAGCCACGCAGCTAGTAAGGCGAGAAGGCAAGCTTGACTACGCTTTAAAAATAACTACCACTTGATGGGTACCCCAGAGAATCGGCTCAATCAAGACCAAACATGAATTTTCCAAAATGATGTTTCTAAAAGAGAAATCTACATGGATCAAAATTACTTTAGAGCAGAGCATAAAACTGAAATAGTTATTCATTTGGTTAAAGTTCTTTGAAATAGAATAAAAAGAATAGTGACTGATATGTACACAGACATAAACACATGTACACACATTCACATGTGCAGACACACATAAACATGCATGCATACACACATAGACAGACACATACATGTACAAATACACATGCACCCACATATAAATGCATATACATACACATAGGCAGCACAGGCATATGTACACACATGTATACACACATATATAAACATATTGCATATGCACACAGATGTGCACATGCATACAGACACAAGCACATATATACACATAAACCTGCGCACATATGAAAACACACGTACATACATGTATACATACATACACATGTCAACACACATGCACAGGAACACACAGGGACGTGTGTTTGTGTGTTCATTATATAAGCTCTCTTCCTCTAGGAGAACCCTGGCTAACATAAGCAACATCAGCCTGTTTACAAGGCCTAGGAAGCCTTTGCTGTAAAGTGCTGGGTAAAGAGAACATGCTTTAGGCAGCATTGGCACATGCTGTCCAGAACACCATGCTGAGGGAGAACAGAATAGCAGCCACCGCGGAAGAGCTCAACCCTCGCCATACAGCAGCCACCAGCCACCTGTGGGGCTTGAGCCCATGGGACAGGACAGGAAAATGAGGGACTGAGTTTCTTATTTTCTTTACGCCAATTAACTTAGTTAAGTTGGAGAGCCATGTGCAGCTGGCAGCCTCTGGACTGGCACAGATTTAAGATATACTCTTTAAAATAACAAGAAAAGTGCATAATGAAATAATAAGGAAACAGCCACAGTAAACACACACGGATATAAGCATCTTCACATGTGTTAGGTCCAGCAGGCTGGAAATGCATGCATGTGGAGTGGGTTGTAGAGGAAACAGGTGGTGTGCACGTTTCTACTTTTAAACTTTGGTTTGGTTTGATTTGGGCTTTTTTGTTGTTGCTTGCTTGCTTGCTTGCTAGCTTGCTTGAGACAGGTTATCAAGCCTCTCACCCACTAGGTAGCCAAGGAAGGCCTTGAATTCCTGATCCCCCTGCCTCCACCTCCCAAGCTACGGTTCCAGGCATATAAAAGGCTACCTGGTGAACTGTTGGCAAGGGGTGGCTTTTGAAAAGAGGAAATCACCACAGCCCCTTTTCCAGTCTTTGCAGAGGGGGCCAGATATCCCTCCAGTGCCAGACTTACAATCAGCTCCCGATACTTCTTCTTCAGGGACTGGTGTCGCTCGCGCAGCTGATTAGCCATGAGCTTGTACTGGTCCCTCTCCTGCTGGCAGGTGTCCAGCTCTTTGGAGAGGATCAGCAGGGCCTCCTTCTTGCTCTCCAGCTTCCGCTTACATACCAGGTACTGCAGAACAAATGGCCACTGGTCAGAAATGGCAGGTGGGCGTCGCAGCCCCAGGGCACTGTGCTCTACATCCCCCCCTTTCCATGGCTCAGGATCACATACTTTTAGACACTTCCCAGCAGCATATGTACAGAGTGGTTGCCGCATTGCCTGACACACAGTTCTCTCAAGACAAAGTCAAACCTTAGCTGTCCGCGAACGTTCACGAACTGGGACAGATACAATCATGTATTTGCAAATAAGTTAAGAAATAGAACTATAAGCCAGCAAGATGGCTTAGCAGGTCATGGCTTAGCAAGTTGCGGCACTTGCCGTCAAACCTTAATGACCTGAGTCTCATTTTTGAGTCCATAGTGCAATGAGAGAGCCAATTCTCAACTTCCTCCACTGACTCTGCACATGTGCCGTGGCGTGCGCGTGCATGCACACACACACACACACACACACCATACACATGCTTATGATAATAATAAATTATAACTATTTTTAAAATTACATATAAGGATAAATAGGTGCCAGGATCCCAGATTTATCCAGTATGATATATATATTTATACATCCACATAAAATTTTATTAAAATTTTACAAAGCAATACACACAAACATATTTAATGAAAAATTTATAAATGTTGATAGGAATCATTTCTTGCTAGTAATTCCTTTCCCTCAAATTTTAAAATTTTTTTCCTTGTGCTTTTCTGGTTTTATTTTCTAAATTTTTGAGGATAAGTCAATATGCTCTTGATTATAACAATAACCCCAAATATTATGAAAAATCATCTCTTTAAGCCATAAATCACTTCACTTGATCCTTCCCACCCATGAAACCAAGCAGTCGTTTTCCTCTGGAGAATTTGTTCACTAACTTGGCGCTGATCTGTAAAACCTCTTCAAGGATCAGACACACGCACCCATCCATCACCAGAGACCAACTTCAGAAGTCGGTATTTTTGCCGCACTCTGGATTCTCCCAACAGCCGGGCAGTGCTGGCTGGAACTCCTGCCTTCAAGCAATAACACTGTGTGTCTCTGTGTTTCCCTGAAGGAGTGAAGCCCAGTCAACAGTCCCACCACAGCGGCCCATGTGAGCTCAGAGGAGATTCTGCTTTTACTGGATATATTACACCGCCTGGCGTTACTCACATATGTGAGATGTGGCACTAAATACCTTTTGAATTTTCCCCATAAAAGACCAAATTCAAAGCATTCATGAAAACAATTTATAGTTTCATTATCCACCCTGACATGAGCGCTTTGTCATTGTGGGCGCTCACACAAAGCCGAGCAAGAGCCGGCACTCCCATACCATTTGAGCCAATGCTCTTTACGGACAAAAAGCATTACTCATATATAGTGCTCGCTCAGAACCGACTTTGTTAAGTTCAATTTCAAATAAATGAAAGGGGAAAAAAGGAGAGTCTTGTGCATTAGCACATTTTTTCCCTAAAAAAAAAAAAGTAATTGCTTAGTTTCAAAAACAAAGGGGAAAGAAAAGTCGTGCTGAGGGAGATTTGAGTTCTGAGAAAGGACATTTCACCTTGGTGGAATTTTATTCCCCGCAGTAATGAGGTTGGAATCCTGCCTTAAAACGCTCCAGTTTTTGAGACTCTGACATTGTCTGCCTGATGCAAAATAATCCTGTTGTCACAGTGATTTCTCAAGAGTCAAGTCAACAACAAGTAAATACCAGAGGTGAGTGGTGTCCTGGGGGAGGGAGGCAGCGATGTCACAGGGGAAAGCGGCACTACACACCGCTTGACCCATCCGCCCTTGCTCTCTTCTTCCCCCCAGTCAGCAGCCCCAGTCCCGGGGCCTGGGGCGTCAGTAGCACGAAGGTCCCATCTATGGGTTCACACACATGCAGTGTCCTTGACTGTAAGGAAGGGAATCTCAATTGGATCAAGACATTTCAGTAGGTAAGTCTGCACAGAACACCCATTTCATGAAGGGACAGCAAAGGCTGCTTCGTACTCAGAAACAGAAATTCTCAGGTTCCCTGCCCTTGAATGATCCAAGAGAAAAAGCATTTCTCTCCCAAGGAACAGTCCAAGTTAGAGACTGTGAAATGAAGAAAAAAAACAACAACAAAAACCCAGTTTCTGGTTCTGTGCAAGCTGGTAGAAGCCAGACCTGGAGGCCTGCACAAGCCACAGTGGTCTAGAGTTTGCGAAGGAGAGTTCTGCAGGCCCATCCCTGAGCACGTGACGGGGTGACAGCTAAAGCTCCGTCCAGGGAACATCACGGAAGAGGGGGCAGAAAGAGCTTGATGATGGGGAGGAGAGAGTGAAATGCTGGCACGGCTGTTCCGCTCAAGAGCTCGGCACAGCTAAGGTTACCCACAAAAGCACTAGCCGAAAAGATCCATAAACATTCCATGAGGCCACAAGAACTGGACACAGCGGTGTACAAAAGAGGAAAAAGAGGACACAAAGGCTTGAAGGTGAGAAGGGGGACAAGTTGGGGAGGGTCTGGGAGTAACAAAGGAGTTGGGGTGATGGAATTATATTACAAAAGTATATATGATATATATATTATACATATGCACCACATACATACATAAACACAAACACACACACATATATATATACACTCAAAGAAAGCAGAGTCCGTCTGTACAGACAATGAAGCTACACTGAGAAAAAGATGGTCCTAGAAAGCAACTGGTCAGTCTTTCTTCTGCTTTTAGAGACCTGGTTGTCAAAAACTTTAGCCCAAAGCTATTTATCAGCAGGATAAACCTTAGGCTGAAGCCTCGCTTACAAAACAGCACAAAGTGGATCTGGGTGCAGGAAGAATTGTCTTAGACATTTGCATCCACAGGCAGCACTGAGGACTGAGGACCCAGGAACAAAATGTGAATGGTTCTAAGAGGCAAAGGTTTCCTCAATAGGGGACATGCCAGGATCCGCCCTGAAGTGTGAAAATGGAGGGCAGAGGCTGAGCAGAAGCAGACAAGTGTTCATGGCTCTCTTTCTCTGACTGCAGACACAAGGTGAGCTGCTCCAAACCCTGCTGCCTTGATTTCCCCACCATGGTGGACTATTCCTGGAACTGCAAGCTAGAATGGACCCTTTCTTCCCTGGTTGCTCTTGTCACAGTATTCAGCACAGCAACAAAGAAGGGGCTAAGCCAGCCGCCTGGTCTGACTTTCCTGTCCCTTCTGTAGTATGTCTGGGTCTTGAGATGTGCTTGGTCTTAGAGACTGGTTACTTCCAGTATCTCCCCTGTGATAGTAGAGACATCATCATATTCATTCCAGATTCCCAGTGCTGAGAAAAAGACACGGTGCACAGCAGCTACTCCATACATGTATCTAGATGTGTGTATGCACAGACACATGCATATGGTGTAACGCTGTAAACTGATGACGTATGGGTTTTCTCCTTTGTCCTATTATATGCAGATATATAATACACATAGAATATATGTACATAGACACTACTCACACGAATGGGTGAGGATCCCTCACATGTTATCTAGAGCTTCCCCAGGCCTTGTGGCAATGCGGTATTACCCCCGTTTTACAGACTCCCTGACACTGAGTCACCCACACCGGGCTCCTTAATGTACAGAAGAGGAAACTGGGACTCGGCCTGGTGAAGTGACTTATCCAAAGCTGGCTGGTCAAAGCTAGGTAAGCTGTGTACTTGTCTCACTCCAAGTTCAAGGCTCTTTCAGGATAGCAAACAACTTCAAGTTCTTGTAAGAAAAAGAAAGGAAAGACAGACCATGAACTCAGAATAATGCTGAAGTTTTTGCTGTGATCATAGTCGGCAGGCGTTGATAATGATGTGAGAATATATTATTAACTAGCAGCCCTCACTACTGTGCCCTGGACATTAGTAAGAACGATAGACACTTCCCTCCAAGGGACAAAGCAGGATATAGTCATGGTGGAAGCTGTGGCAGGAGGAGCCAGCAATGTCTGAGCTCCAGTCTTAGCTTTGATACTTCCTAGCTATGTGATCGGTTAGCCACTGTGTGCCCAGACTCCCTGTATACACACAGAGATGGAGAAGCACCTTCAGGGGTTAGCATGACAATGTAAGAAGCGAGCTAGCATCTATGAAACCTCTAACACATTAACTGTGATTGCCATGACTTCCACTCAGATTGCTCAGGGTGAGACAAGTGGGGAAATCTTGGAAGTGAAGGTGTTCACTGGAGGAGGGTGTGACAAGTGGCATGGAGCCTGCAGGTCGGGGGGGGGGGTCAGAGGTTACTATGATAGGCAACAGGAAGCCAACAGAACTCTAGCAGAGAAGCAAAAGCATAGGCTTCCTAAAGACATTAGATTGTACAATGAGTGGCAACGGTGGGCTGGTGGGGGGCTCTTGGGGTGAAGGTAAAGAGAGATGAGGCCTTAGGGTACAGATTTGGCTGAGCTATTCAGCCTCTCTTCTCCCAGGAATGAGGAACCTAGGGTCTCTAACTAGGGGAAGATCATTCAGAACCTTCTCATGGGAAAAAAAAATGCTATCCTGCCGTCAGAGGGGGTAACTCATATTGGCCTGCACAGCATGGGCACAATTTGCCATACAGTCCACAGTGGGAGGAACAGGCATTGGGGCTTCAGGACACCAACATTGCTGCATTCTGCAGTGTGGTCTGCCCCAGCAGGCCTCCAGAGAACACTCCAGCTCTGCTGTTTCTTAATGGGGTCTGTCCTCACCGTGTCTAATACAACATGGTGAGACAGGGCCTTCCCAGGACAACCAGACACACGCGAAATTCGCCTTAGCCACAGAGCCTGATATGGGGATCATATTGTGGGACAATGAGTCATGTGACTGCCCCATCACACTACAAAGAGGGTGAGCAGGACAAATCCAGGAAAAGTCTCTACCCTCTAGCCCCTTGGGTGGGGCCAGAGGCTCCACCTTTATTCTCCAGATTCTTATTTTTTTAATTAATTAATTTATTTATTATGTATACAATATTCTGTCTGTGTGTATGTCTGCAGACCAGAAGAGGGCACCAGACCTCATTATAGATGGTTGTGAGCCACCATGTGGTTGCTGGGAATTGAACTCAGGACCTTTGGAAGAACAGGCAATGCTCTTAACCACTGAGCCATCTCTCCAGCCCTATTCTCCAGATTCTTTTGCTACTGATCTTTAGTCGGCCAACAACACTGTTGGCCAAGTTCACAGCTGGAATAAAAATGGTGGCTTTTCCACCCTCTTTCCCATTTCAAGTCAAGAAACATTCAATTTATTTTCAAGAAAGGAGAAGGAGCAAAGACGTTGGTTTTTGAACGTTTGCAGCCACGTGACCAGCATTCCTAGAAGTAATAAGGGCTTCCATTGAAATAGTAACAGTGGCCACCACTGGGGTGAGTTCAGCAGTTTCCTGTCTATGCTAAGTGCTGTATTTGTTCCCTGTGGTCGGCCTCTGTAACAAGTGGTGAGATGAACCCCTTTTCAAAGGTGAGGACTCTGAGCCCAAAGAGGCCAATGATCTCATGATTGAGGAGGTAGGGAGGTGGCAGAGTTGCATGCAGAGATATGATGCTTTGGTGGGCAGTAACAGTGACAAACGTGGAAGCATAGCAATGTACTGGGACAATATCAGCACTTGTAGACTTGACTAGTGGAGAAAGAGATAGATTAGGGGGAGGGGAGGTAGAGAGGGAAAGCCCAGAACACCCACGACCAGGTATCATTACAGGGGAGTTTGGCTCAGGAATTGCCAAAGGGGTAAGCTGAGCTCCTGTGTTGGGATCTTTTTTGTTCAATAGTGTCTTCAGGGCCCTTATCCACAGTCCTATGGTAGGCAGACTGGTCAAGGACAATGGTCTCCAAATAAAGGTGCTCTGAGAAACAGAAATGAATGCTGGGAATTGGGGAAATGGCCAACTAGGGGAGGATCCATTTTACTGACTGTTTCTGAACCTTGCTAAGGTTCTGGAACCTTCTTGTAGCTCATGAAAAAAAGGCTGAGAAATAAAGGATGGTTATTCGTTAGCAATCCCTTTCATTTTCGTTGACCTCTGAACTGCTGGTGATCAGGAGCAGGAGCATGTGTCTCCAATGACAGCTGTGGTCTGTTGGGACTCCTACCGCTGCAGGTGGGTACATACCTACCAGCAGGAGAGAGGGAGACACCACACACCAAGTAGACCGGGCAACCCAGAAAGAGCGAATGGAGCTCCGTAAAATATGCCCCGTTTCTGGCATGTATACTAGATATCGTGAAATATTTTTATTATCCACTCAAAAATAGATTTCTTTTGAATTGCATTTCAATGACTTTTTGAAGCTGAGCTTGTAACTCATGTGTGATGTTAATTCATGCCCGCAGGTGAAGGCAGTCATACTTGTCACCTTAAGAACCCAATCCCACAGTTTGGGCCATTGAGTGGCTTTTATCTACCCATTTCCGGTTATCTGCCATAAAGTAAATCATAATTGCTACAAGGAAGACCATAATAATTAAATGACGACCTGACACACTACATTAGGATTTGGACAGCTTTATGACTGGCTGGCTGTGGCCGAGGGAGGAGGTGGCTCAGGGTCAGGGGAGTATGTCTGCCAAGGGACCTTTTCCACCAAACAGCACCCTTTGGTCCTGAGTGAGCGCCCCTTGGTCCTGAGTGAGCGCCCCTTGGTCCTGAGTGAGCACTTTTTGGAGAAGGAATCAAGCTGGTTTTCCTCCACCATGCAAGAGCATGCCTGCTACCCCTCCTAGAAAGGGGACAACACACACACAGAAGAGGGTCACAAGCAGGAATAGTCCCAATATTTGCTACCTGAAAACTCACTCTGTTTAGAGCTACTTTATCTGCTAGATCTTAAATGTCCCCAAGGGCCTATGTGTTTCCTTTGTGGCATAGCAATATTAGAAGGCTGTGGATCCTTTTAGAGGCAGGGCCTTGTGGGAGGTTGTGGATCATGGGAGAGTTCTGTTTGAAGGGACAGTGTAGGGCAAGATGCTCCTCTCTCTCTTTTGAGTCCTGGCCATGAGGTGAGCAGCTTTGTTCCAACACACACTCCCCACCTCCATCATCCTAAACCTCAAAAGCAATGGGGCCAACTGGCCACAAATGCAGTCTTTAAAATGCCAGGAAGAACCGTCTCTGCTGATAGATCTCTCAGGTACTGAGCGCAGTAACGGAAAGCCGACAACAGCAGGTTACCCTCTACTTTCCCGGCTGTTGTCGGTGCCCTCTTTCTCCCCTGCCCCGTCTTCCCTCCAGGAACCTCTCCTTCCTGCCCCACCAGAAGCACCGGGTAAACAGCCCTCAACAATAAGCACACTGTCTCCATCTCCAATAAGCAACCTCTTTGTTCTGAAACCTCTGCTTGGCTCTGCACTATAACATCGGGGCTATCACAGCCTCTTCTGCATTTCCTATCTACCCAGTCCACATCATGGAGCTTTGAAAAAGCATAAATCAGGCCCTGCCACTCTTTTAAAAAAAAATTATTCATTCATTCATCCAGAGAGAGAGAGAGAGAGAGAGAGAGAGAGAGAGAGAGAGAATGTCAGAGAGCAATGCTTGGCTGCCTCCTTCTACCATGTAGGACCTAAGGATTGAGTTAGATATCAGTCTCTACAGCAAGCACCTTTACCCACAGAGTCATTTTGATTTCCTCCTACCATTAAAAAAAATGAAAATAAAAAAATATTTTTAAAACACACACACACACTGAATGGAAAGCGATTGTCACGCCACACCCCCTCAGTATTTGGCAGTAGCCTGCCTCTAACTGGGCTGCAGCTGCTTCACCTGCTCCACTTCTGCCCATGAACGCTTCCTGCTGTTATCCACCCTGCCCAACTCTCTGTTGTATGAGAGGCTGCTTGTTTGTTCCCGGCTGCTCAGACCCAAAATAATCACTCAGAAACTATTCCATTTGAATCACTGCTTGGCCAATACCATAAGCATAATTTTAGCTAGCTCTTAGATCTTAATTTAACCCATTTCTATTAATCTGTGTATTGCCACATGGCTGTGGTTTACCAGCAAAGATTTGGCATGTCTGTCTCTGGCAAGACTACATGGCTTCTCTCTAACTCCGCCTTCTCTCTTCCAGCATTCAGTTTAGTTTTTCCCACCTAGTTCTTCTCTACTTTATCACAGGCCCCAAACAACAGCTTCTTTACCAACCAATGATATTCACAGAATACAGAAAGGGATCCCACATTCATTTTCTCTCTCTCTCTCTCTCTCTCTCTCTCTCTCTCTCTCTCTCTCTCTCATCTTAGTTGATCCAGTGCTCAGGAACGTGTCCTGTCCCAAAAGCCTCTTAACCCCCAAGTAGAGGAAGAATGCCCCTGGCTGGCTGCACAGCATTCTGCATGCACCTCAACGAGAGCGGAAGTGGGACAGGATGTGCACAAGCACAAGCAAGCCACATGTATACATGCTGTGACACAATGCCTGCCCACTTGCCTATTCTACGCCTTTGGCCTCTGCAACCAGGCCTTTCACACACAACATTGAATCCCCACGGACAAGCACAGGCTCTATCCCACAGTGAGAGCTCAGAAAACACTAAATAATAGAGACAACAACCTCAGTCTCCAGTAACCGAATGTACACATACATTGTTATGTGTATATACAGACATATACATTTAGTATTTGCATATTTTAGTGATACAGCCATTGATTTGATATTCTGCCTAAATCTCTACCAGCTGTGTGCAACCCATGGCCCAAACATGGCTATACACAAACCACAAACCTGGGATTTTATGGGGATTATTTTATGGGAATGTTTGTGGTTTTTGTTTGTAACATGATTGCTCTGTCCTGGAAGGTAAACTCTGTAGATGACAATATCACTCACGAAGCTTTTCATGTTGCAGGGGAAATGTACAGTTCTACAAGCCACAGTGTATACACGGCGAGAATGAGAGAATTCCCACAGTCATCAAAATGGGATTTGGGTTTTGACCTTTTAGCACTGAACACGGTACTTCCCTTCATTTCTGTGGTCATACAGATCCTTCCTCACCTTTATCCTGCAGATTTGCCAAACAGGCACCCAGGACTGTCCCTCAGAGAGACACAGCGTGCCCTTAACTTCTTGAAGGTATGAGTTGGCCATCCAGAGTAAAACACCATGTGGGGCAGGTATGGTGTTCTGCATCTTACTGAAGTCTCTGCCTGCAGAATGGCAGCCTCCCATGTGCCTCCCTCAAGACTTAGGCGCGAGCCCTTCCTGCCCACCTAAGCCCATCCTCCATGGGTATATCTCTCATGGCATGGGCCCTTTGCCATGCTGGCGCTCAACTCTGTAACTTTTAGCTAACGATCCAGCAATCCTAAACCAGTGTCTTAAGATTCTCTTGCCATCTGGGAAGATGACTTTTTTATGATCCGTCTTCTTCAGACTCGCCATCACACTTCATCCTCCCTGGGATTGCTTTCAACAGGCAAACTTTGATGATCTGAAGGCCCCAGGGGATGTGCTGGAATTTAAGTTAAGTGAGATTTCAGGTAATTGGAAAAGTTTATAACGTGAACCGCAGTAGCTGGGGGGTATGTGAAATTCCCTGACAGTCCTGGTTAACTGAAGTGGTGAATAACGAGCTGTGCCTGCATCTCTGTTTCAATCCTCTCCTTATCACTCTTCTTCCCTCCCACCATCTCACTTCCATCCTGCCCTGCCTCCTGCTCCCTTTGGGTCTGTAGAACGCCAGGGAAGGCGACTGCCTATCCTTCTGCTGGCCACAGTGAGCCAGGACATTCCTCTCCCTCTGCTGAAGACAGCACATTTTTGTCAAACTCACTGCTTCCCCAGAGTGACTCTGCCGTCACCAGTGTGAGGATAATCCGACCTTGCCTGGGGCCAAGACGCCGCCTGCCAGTGGGGTGTGCGGCTCCAGTTCGTTACAGAGATCAAATGTTCAGGAGACAGCACTGCAATCACCCGGCTTCTGCAGAGGTTGTTCCTTTCCCGTCTATGTTGCTGAGCGAGTGGGCTCCTAGGGTACACTGGATGGGACAGCGTGCACACAGACGCTCCTGTATCTATTTACATACTATATTATGTAACAGTCACACAGAGGGGATTTTTCTGGCACTCCCCACATGGGAGGACAATTCAATTCAGCTCTTTAGGGTTGAGCAGCAGAATCTGTGGCACATGTTAGTCAGGCTGACTTCAAAAGCTGGTAAGCGGCAGCTGCTCAGCCTCCCCTGGAATGGGAAAGAAACGATAAAAAGACCCAGAGCCAGGAGCAGTGCTGCAAGCCTGTGAAGCCGACGCTTGGGAAGCTGAGAGGAACAGAATTTGGAGTAAGAGGCCAAGTTGGGTCAAATAGAAAGACTGTACGTTTCCAGACAGGTCTGGGTTGCTCAGTGGTAGAGTATATGCCTAGCAAATGAATAAAAACAAACAAACAAATGCAACCATCCTTACAAAGGCCCTAAACACTTCTGCTGGCAGGACTAACGTTCCCTTTGGAAAAATATCAGCTTCTAAGTTCTCAGACCTTCTTCTAACGCAGCAAGCCAGAGGGGACCCAGACTGTGTTACAGAGGAAGTTTACTTCCTCAGACACCTGAAACATGGCCCCTTTAGGACTCTTTCTGCCTCCTAGGCAGCTGCTGACAAAGGGAATCCAGAATGAGCTAACAGGAAGGCATCTGCGAAGACTGCCGAGTTGTACTGAGGGTCTGGGGAACACCATGTGGGTTTCATGGCCATCACTCATCCAGAAAACACAAGGAGCTGCTCCCCGACCCGGTACTTGGGGGTTATCCCCCCTCCTGCACATAAAACATAGACACGGTCTTCATCACTCTGGAGCCTTGATGTATAACACAGCTCCTTGCACACACACACAGCCCCCATTGATCAAAATCTCCATCCCAAAGGGGATGGACTGTCATTTCCTCTACAGAGGAAAAAAACAAAAACAAAAAACAAAAAAGTCTTCAAGGGATTTGCTCTTAAGGAACCCAGAACATCAGCAAAGCATTATAGCTTGTCCCTGGCAACAGTGAGATTTGAATGCAGGCCAGCCCAGTGGCTCTCGGGCCACACCACCCTATTTCACTCATAGGAGGGTCGCAAGGACTCCATTAAACAGTTCGCCTAAAATGAAATGTTGAAACTCTAACGCTACCAGCCATTTCCTTTGATCGTACTGGGGCTCCAGCTGCCTACTTCCACGTGCTAAACAGGCAAAGGGCACTTGAGCACCTGAGTCACAGCCGCGACTCCCAATAGTACACATCCTGTCATCACAGTAATCAAGAAAATTGTGTCCGAACCAGCGAAAAGAAGAAAAGTCTCCCTCCTAGGTTTGAGAGCAGCCTCCACCTTTCTGCATCTCCTGCGGAGCTGAACAGTCTCATGAGTGGACCAGAGTGCTGGAGATAGAGCCTGCGTGGGAACAGTCTCTGCCCCCATCCTCTCCTCCTGGCGCCAGGTGCATACCCTCTAAAGCAAGGAGGTGCTCCATCCCAGTCCGCCCCACACGCGGGCATCCGAAGCCTGGGGATCCTTCAAATCAACCATGCAAATCCTTACCGCTTTAATTACCCAAGTAAGTAGAGCTCTTGCCACCATCTGCCAGGATTCCAACCAATCGTGATCATTACAGTCGTTTTCTCCGGATGAGAACCTCATAGACATCCCTAAAGGACCACTTGGGCCCTGAATTTCCGCCTGCAGGATGAAGGTGTCCCCAGCCGCAGCCTGTGGCGGGAAGCTGTTTGCTCGCCTCTCCGCGCCCTGTGCGTCTCTCCCGGAGCATTGCTAATTTGCTCTCCCGCTTCATCTTCGCCTTGCTTCTTTTCTTTCCGCCATCTCCAGGCATGACTGATGAGAGAGAAATTCTCCTCAACAAGAGCTGTCAGTTCAGAACCAGCCCACAGTAACAAGTCAGGTGGAGACTCAGTCTGGGATGTGGGGAAGGGACTCAAACCGCCCGCGTTTTCAGGGGACAAGCTGAAGTGGAAAGACGTGTCACGGAGGATTCTTCGCCCGCCCAGATCTATTTCTCTGGCTGTCGACCACACATGGGTTGGTTATGTTAACAGAACGTCCCTGTGGGTGGCCTGAGACCATGACTTTTCCGGAAGATGAAAAAACTCCATTGACTTCAGACCACCGGTGGAACTCAGTCCAACACTGGGTACAATTTTTGTTTTCTTCCAGTCTGATTGTCCCCCACCACCATCACTTTGGTCACTGCCATTCATCAAAACAGCATTTAAATGTCACTAAGGTGCGCTGTTTTAGCCAGCAAGTGTAGTCTGAAGGTCTGACACTTAACAGAAGCGTTCCTGGCACCGCACTCAGAAGGCACTGAGGCAGGAAACGTCAGGTTCACATATTTCCCCACCGGTAAAGGAATTCAGCATTGTCTGGAGCAGCACAAACAGAAATATCAGATGGACGGCTGATTCGATGGCAGACTAGCCGTTTCTAAAGGAGATGAGACACAGACAGGGGGAGATGTGGACACAGCGGTGGTAAATGGGTTTGGGGTCAGAGGTCACCATGTGGGCTCTGGGAACTGAACTCCAGTCCTCAGGAAGAGTGGCAAGTGCTCTTAACAGCTGAGCCACTCTCAGGAATGCTGAGAATCATCAGTACTGGTCGCTGTCCGCACTGCGGCAAGGTACAAAGACTAAATTTCAAACGGGTGCTTGTCCTGGAATTGTTTCAGCCATGGCAGATGGGGGATCATGTGGCCCTCACAAGGAGGACCTATGAAGCAGACCCTGTGATCAGCCCATAAATGTACAAAGTAGCAGACAGCAAGATGGAAGCCTCTTCTCTTTCCGAAATTTATTTCACGCTTTAAAGAAATTTTTATTTGTTTGTTTGTTATAAAATTATTTGATGTGCAAAAGTGCTTGGCCTACTTGCATGTCTGTACACACTTTGTGTGCCTGGAGCTCATGGAAGCCAGAAAGTGCACTGGACTCCTAGAACCGGAGTTAGAGACAGCTGTGGGCCATCACATATGTGCTGGGAATTAAACCCAGATCCTCTTAAAAAGCAAGAGCCATCTTTCCAGCTCCCTCTTCTAGAATTTTCCAAGAAAAAGTTTAAAATTGGGATGAGCAAGCATCTAGAATTTGCTCTCCTGCAAACACCACCGTGCAATCATCATACTGGGATCTCAGACGCCCTTTCACACACAGGTAAGAACTGGCATCAGGATGTTCCACAGAACCCAGGTGTTCACACTTAAAGAGTGATCCATGGAAGGCAGAAGCCAATGCCCTGCTCCCCACACCCCAAAAATATACCAACTACTCTCACCTCACTGCCCTGGAAGCCTGATTCAGAGCTCCTGATGTCAAACCTCTGACCTCTCTGACAGTGGGAAACAACGCAATTTCTAAAACATACACTTAAGGTTTAACAAAGGTATGGTTTATCAGTAGCTTAGAATCCTACCCTTCCACTGTGTGTGATGGTGACCAGGAACAATAAGTACCATGGAATGATTTAAGAGTTACCACTGGGGAGGAAGTGAGTAATAAAATACCATATGGTGACAAATTCAGAACAACGGTGACCTCTGGGAGGTGTGGAGAAGAGGGACAAGTTGAGTAAGGGCATAGAACCTGTTGGAGCTTGGAATGTTCTGGATTTTATATCTACACAAGGCAGCTGGAATACAGTCCAAGAATGGAGTCCGTGAGAATTCTGAGTGCTTGTGAGAAAACACGAAGAAAACAAGAGTCCTGAGACCTCAGCTTCTTCGAAACACAGAGCTGTTCATGAAAAGTGTTTCCATGCTCCTTCCAGACGTAGCAGACAGGAGAGATTTTACAGCTGTTGTTATTCATATGCCTTACAGAAAAACAAAACGCATGACTTGTCTTTGTGATTATCCACGTTATTCAGGTGACCCTTCTCAACTGTCCGATGCTCTGAATAATGTTGGCTGCTGCATGAGACTTTAGTCTGCCTCCTTTTTAGGCCTGGCTCTCCCAGGTTCATGCTGGTAAACACAAGGCCAAATGGCTGCATACACATGTAAAACCTTCATTGATTGTTCCACATACAATGTGTGATTTCACTGCCTGCACATTAGTCTCTATAGGGACAAAGATAAGACAGCATATACTACAGGTTCACTCGGGAGAAATAACAACATGAGAATGGGAGATTGTGCTTCTATGTCAACAGCAGTGAGGCCTGGGTAAATTACAGATTTCTCTCCTTAAACACATCCATATTTTGAGAATTTGAAGTGTACAGAGAATTTATATTACTCAATATTAAAGTTAAAACCCATCATTACCTAAGATATGTATCATGCCTATATAATAGCTTTAGTCATTTACTTTTCTTCCCAAATCCTTCCTCATTCAAAAATCTAGGCCACCATGGCCAACCCTTCTATGTTGCCTGAGGACACTCTACATGGCCAGGGAGAAGCAAGTCCAGGGTGGGGAAGTAAACCCTGAGTATTATTAGGTCATCTGGTATCCCTGCTTCCAGCTGCACCAGGAGAGGCGTTTTGATGCCCCCTTTAGGATACAGTCACAACTACAGGGCTGCTGACCCTATTGGTGCAGCTGCTAGCCTATGTGGCATCCAGGAAGGAACCCGGGTCAAACCCCAACGTGAGGGCCCACAATTTTGAATCTGTTCCATCTTGATACTCCAAAGTCTTGCTTTTTAACTCAATATTTGGGGCATAGGCCTAAGTGAGATGGGAACCAACATGAGAAAAGATATTTTCCCGAGGTCTGAAAGCAAGGGTGAGAGATACCTGAGCACACGCCTTCTAGCACAAACCCCTGTTTTCACGGGAACACGTGTGCTTTGAAATTAACATAAAGTTCTCTGCTCCTAGATGTTGCTGATTAACCACAAATAAGGGCTCTGAATTTTTAGATACTTCATAAACACTTGGAATTCCCAGGAATACCTGCTCGGTCTAACCTCCAACACAGTTGTGGGGAGAATGGCCTTCTGGATTGTGCATCCCAACTTTTGGTAAAGTACCTAGGATATAGTTAATGCCTTTAAATATCAGTTGAAGAAAAATAGGTGTGAAGAATTACTTTGTTAACACTTTGCTTGATGAGAAAATGACCACAGAGACCAAAGACACTGTCTGACTGGGGCTAAAGAGACATCTCAGGAGGTAGGAGCGCTTGCTGCTCTTCTAGCGGACACATGTTCAATCCCCGGCAGTCCTATCAGGTGACTAACAACCATCTGTAACTCCAGCTCCAGGAAGGGATCTGTCACCCTCATCTAGCATGCAAAGAGAGAGAGAGAGAGTAGAAAACAAAAAGCAAAATTCATCTTTTTTTAAAAAGAAAGAAATTGTGGAACTTCATTGCCAAAGAGTCAAGCCTAGGTGGCAAACGACCTTTAGAGCAAGCTAATTCCAGTCAAGAGCAGAAGAAAAACCTGGTGAACACTCAGGGGCAGGTCAGATTCCATTATAGAAATAGCTCTTTATAACCAAATGATTTCCCACCCACAGCCTCTGCCTGCCTTTCCCTAGCAATATCTCTGATACAGTACAATTCCAGCATGGGAAGAATGAGGGGAGAGAAATGGGGAGGAGGGAAGTGAGTTACAGTTAACGCATAAATCCTGAGAGCTTATCAGAAGGTGGCTTGACTTACCACCTCAGAAAGATCACAATCTATACTCTGAAAGTCAGAAGCCCTGTGGGATGAAAGGGATAGAAGGAGACTTGGAGGGGGAAAAAAAAAACAGATGATGTTATTCTCATAAAAAATATAATGTCCTTATTTTGATTCAGTAGTCTTTCAATTGAAGTGTTAACCACAAATCATTGAGGTTGCCATCTCTTCTGAATTTGTTCACTGCTGGGGGGTGGGGGTGTGCTTCAAGGGGCCCAGTGGAGATTCTACAATGAAATAACCTTGCCCTTCCTGCAGCAATTCCAGGCTGAAGACAAGGCAAGAACAATCTCAGCCTAAGCCCCCACAGGGACATTTGGACAGAGCAAGTTTGGCTAAGTGGATGTTGTGGGATGGCAGGCAGGGAGACAACTTTAGCAGTGGGCAGTGGCACCGATGGCTGAGCCTTGAAATGCCAGTAAGGAAAAGAAGGGGTACGAGAGTTCTGGGCAGAGGACGGAGCCTGTGGAAAAGAAGGTGAGGGGAACCAATCTTCACATATACCGGAAGTGGTTCTGCTTGCCAGGACTGCTAGACGTATGGAAAGAGAGACGCGATATAGAGTTGGTGGTCCATTTGGTTTGGATGAAAGTAAGACCTGCTTTAATTGACAGCAAAGCTGGGGCTAAAGTGAGAGCCAACAGCGAGTGGAGGCTCCTTGAGGAGGGAAAAGTTATGGTCAGACTCCTATGTCTGGATCTTGAGCTGGCAGTCATGGCTGGGATAGAAAGGTGGAATAGACTGGGGGT
>NW_004949103.1:17204138-17218065 GCF_000317375.1 Microtus ochrogaster
CAGGAAGGCTGGGGGTGCAGGAAGGCTGGGGGTGCAGGAAGGTTGATGACGTTTCTAATACAATCCTGGAAGGAGGTTACTGTTAGTTCCCTGTGAGCAAGTGTCATGTCTTTCTCCTAAACACTAAACTCGACTTTACTCAGCAAAGCCAGAAATTAGAGTGGTTGGCCGATGTTCTCAAGATCAGACGGGGGCCGGAGTGGAGAGGAGCAGAACAATGTGGACTTGAGAGGAGATGATGCTCAAGACAATGAAGGGGGTGCAAAGCTGGAAGTTAAGAGGTTCTCAAAAAGAGGTCATAGACAAGAAGTTGCCTGGAACGGACAGAGTAGCCAGCGAGCACACTGCAAGGTCTAGAAAGGCTGTGGAGGGAAAGAAGGTTACCGGCTGACCCCGCATCGCATCAGGCTGGAACCAATTATAAAGCAAATTGGAACAGGCTAGAGAAAGGGAGTCCTCCACCCCACCCAAGCACCTCCAATATTGCCTTCGTCGTGGATTTACAGATGGCAGAGCAAGCAGGCACGTCAATCTGTGCCCCATCAGCATGAATTTGCAATGGCATCGTGTTGACAGCTGCAGCTGACACATCACCTCCATTTGCAGAGGCATCTCCGATGCCCTGGGGAAGGGCTTTCCTGCAGCCTGACGAATATAAGCGCTCTGCACGGGAGTGGGGCTCGAAAACAAACTTTCAGACATCCTCTAGCTTCTCTGCTGCTGCTGGGGCACTCGAAATCTGAGTGTCCCCACCTGAAGCCGCATGAGCTGTGGTCTTGCCAGCAGAGCCTGCGTTCTGCCAGCTCTGCACTTTTCCCATCTCCCTTCCCTCTGTCTGGAGCACCTCTGCATCTCCACGAGATGGCTAACACCTGCCAGGATCTAGAGTCGCCTAGATGATGCACCCGAAGGATTATTTAGTGTAGGTTAGCCTCCTGGTGTGCCTTAGAGGGATGATCTAGACTGTTAAGTTAAGTATGGAGACCCACCCAAAAGGAGGACAGCACCATTCCTAGACTGCACAAGGGGAAGCTAGTTGATGAGGAGGATTCATCTCTGTTTTCCTGACTGTAGGTGCATTGTGAAGAGCTGCTTCAACACACCCTTGTGATGAACTATATACCGGAGCTGTGAGCCGAAAGAGACCCGTCCTTCCTTCCTCCCTCCCTTCCTTCCTTCCTTCCTTCCTTCCTTCCTTCCTTCCTTCCTTTTTTCTCTGTCAGGGTATTTTATACAGCAACAGAAAAAAAAAAAAAACCACCCCACATGCTGAAATTCTGCCCACCGTTCCTGCCCCAGAAGTCACCTGCATCCAGAACCTTCCTCTTTCCCAGCTAATTTGCCCTGAAGCACAATGCATATAATGACTTCATGTTCAGTCACCAGTGGACACCAGAGACCAGCTGTGCCAGGGAAAAGACTTTGTACCAGAGCATGCCCAGTAGTGTACCGAAGGGTGACCTTTACCTGTGACCCAGCCTGTCCCAGAAACACTGTGTGGATGGACCCCCATTCCTTTGCACCATCCCTTCCTACCAGGATCTACTGGGGTGCATCCTCACATTGCTGAGCCCTACCTGTGTGGCAGCCACTAATGAAACCATGGGTAGGTGGGCAGGGGAAGCCACGTTTCATTTTCCATAAATAAGGATGTGAAGCTAATGGTTCAAAATGGATCAATCCTGTCAGGGTCTTGCCTCAGCTCGTGCTCCCTAGCAGTCACCACAGCAAAAGCTTCAGCATTCTAAAACCGTCTCCCGGCTTTCCGTAAGCAGTCATGTCCCATCACTGAAGAGCTCACTAACCTTGCAAAAGCTCATTCACATATACAGAGAAGTTCCGTTCTCTCTCAGGCTGCAGGCAAGTACTGATGGAAAAGGGTTTTCGAGAAAGATACCCGAGTAAGAAGCACTAGCTTCAGGCTCAATGACCATGATTTGGGGAGTCATCTCACTCCGTGTTCTATTGCTGTGAAGAGATACCATGACCACGACAGCTCTTATAAAAGAAGGCATTTAATAGGAGTTTGCTAACAGTTTCAGAGGTTTAGTCCATTATCATCACGACAGGGAACATGGCAGCATGCAGGTGCTGGAGTAGTAGCTACATCCTGGTCAATAGGCAGAGAGAGACTCTGGGTTTGACTTGGACTTTTGAAACCTCAAAGCCCACCCTCCAGAGGCATACTTCCTCCAACAAAATGCTTGATGTAAACAACTTAAAAGGAAGAAGGGTTCTTGATTTCAAGGCAAGGTTGGCTGGGCCCATGCTTTCAGGCCTGTGTCAAGGCGGAAGCATCATGCAAGAGCGGTCCAGAAGAGTGCAACTGCTCTCCTCACAGCAGCCCGGCAGCAGAGGAGGAAAAGAAAGACTCTGGGGCCAGACATCCTTCCAATACATCCCTCAGGTGGCTGACATCCTCCAAGAGAGCCCTCCTCCTCCAGTTCTCATCGCTTCTCAGTAACACCAGTGAAGTATGAATCCACCCACAGATTTGTTCTCCAAGGAGGTCACAGCCTTCATGACCCAGCCTCCTTGCAGTGATGACCACCTGCTAGGGAATTAAACTTTTGCTGTTTGAGCCTTGGGTGAGGAATACTTCCTACACAAATCATAGCGTTTGTGTTCCCTGGGAATCATTTAGTCCCAGCCTGTGGTACCGTTTGTCTGCGGCCCCCAGGATAGGAGCAGACCCTTCCCTAAGCCAAGTTCTTGCCATGAGGGAGCCAAAGCTGGCACTGTGTAGCGCTTTCTTTCAAACTGAATCATTCCTTCCTGGAGGGAAGCAGGGTACCAAGGAAAAGTCCCAAGGCTGGGGGAAGCTCAGAAAGTCAGCAAGGCTCAAGAGTTGGGAAAATCAGGAGACTCAAGTATTATATGAGCAGTGAGCAATCGCCAGGGGAGAGGACACTCTTCAATGGAGCTGCCTGCAAGGTGGACAGAGAGCTCCATGGATATGGGTTTCTATGAATTGTCATCATTGTGGGGCAGGCTTTAGGGTGAAGCAGCTGCTTCTGGGTCACCCATGCTCCTATAAGCGACTCCCAGGAAGCTCGTTGTATCACCAACTAGAATGGAATCTTTTCTTTGGCCTATCAACAGTGCCCCATGTGGGCAAACAGACAATTGTTCAAGCCTTGCCAGAGAAAGGTCAGGCAGCAGTCCCAGTTTGGAGTAATTGATGGGAAAAGAGACTGTGTGTAAGAAACATCATTTATCCTGGTCACTTTCATTGAGAGACTAGCCACAATCCTCTTCGCGTCTTCAGCCAGTGTATTTGATTCAATGTGAAACTCAGTTGATTTTTTTCAACATAAGAAGAGTATAAATTGTCAAATTTAGAAGTACATATGTGAATTTCTCTGCATAGGAGAGAACATGAATCCTATTAGTTAAAAATAGCAGCGTGCTCAATCCCCTCTCCCCACATGCTAATTTTAATAAACTTACTCTGAAATTAGCCTGCCACTACAAAGATAGCTGCTCATCAGAAGCATTCCCAGTGAGCGCTCTGCTCTCCTCCCAAGAGTTCAAGTTCTCCCAGCAAGCTGAACAATGCAGAGTTCAAAATAGAACACGCACCCCCTCCTTACCAAGCTTCGTAGCCCCCACCTCCTGCCATCCCCAGCAATGGGATACTCAAGGTACCCATCAAGAGCCATCCCCCCATCTACTCTGTCCAGCTTGCTGTGGATCCTGCATGGGTCTTCCTTAGAAATGTTTCCCATCGTCAGTGTGTTCAATGTCCACTCATTCTGCATTTCTATATCTCTTCATTCCTTCAAAACACTGACCCTATCTTACAGTCTTTACCTAGGACCATGCTTCCCTACAATGGACAAGTCCAGTTCTAAGTGCCAAGGTTACAAGTTAAAAACTTAGAGTTACTTATTCTCAACAAGTTCAATGCTTTTGGGTCCAGTAGAGAGATGGACAATGACAGAATAATTAGGATCCATTGATGTAATGTCCATTCTATGGGGTCAGCTGCTGTGTGCTGTTGAAATTCACTGAGAAGCTGAGTCCAGAAAGGGAGCACACACACACACACACACACACACACACACACTTTAGACCCAGTATATTTATGTCAATTGTCATTTGAGAATATCTAGGAAGTAAAGTACTTCCAACTGTGGTTACTGCTGTTTATCCCATAAAACAAAACAGCCTGCTGCTCAGCCATGGGGAGGATGGAGAGGACCGGCCATCACCTGACTGCCCCAGCTTCCCCAGCCCACCCTGATAGATGTTTAATGATGTCATCCCCACCTGCTGCTATGTGTTCTTTCACTTGGAGGCCCAGCTGAGGGGACACTATGCTTGGGCCAGGACTCAGGAGGAGAGCTCCAACTGGTTGTACCTCCGTGAGACTACCCCACTGATTTTCTACTGGATATCTGTAAGCTCCAGATTTGATGGTATCTCCTTCGTTTGTTCTTTCAATTGTGCTACTCCAGTCAAGTCTGCTAAACGTCGTAAACTCCCAACCTAATATTTTACTGTCTATCTGCAATCTACCGTCTTCTTCCTATCTGCTAATTGCTATTTGTTCTTTTTTTTTACTTCCTCTACCCTTAATAAACTCACTTACTCAAAACCAGAAGTCTGGCTCTCGGAGACCTTTCTCCAGAACACGCAAGGCAACCGAGAGCGTTGATGTTGACAGAAAGGATCAGATCAGCAGTAGCTCGCCCTCACCTGTCTTGTCTGGATTCCATTCCCACTGCCTGGCACCATGCCCTGCGGGTGATCGAAGCTCCGTGACAAGCGAGTTCAATGGAAACAAACTGACCCCGAGTGCTTTCATCAACGTGGACTTCAGCTGAACAAGCGTTTGGTGCCTCTCTGTTCTGGCTACATCAGAGCACACCCTGCTGTCTGGCCTCTGAATCCACTTTTCACCTGATCTACCCTGGCCATCTAACTGTAATGCGTGCTATTCCCCCAACCCAGTAGTTCCTCCTTGGACTGCTTCCTAACAGCACAAATACCAGCTCAGGCTCATACCTATCTCTGCTCCTGATAGTCTTTGCCCTCTAAAGAGAAGAGAGCCTGTTCGCATTCCACTTCCTCAACGTCTGCTCCTCTGCCCAGCTCATGTACTATTGTGCATAGTTCTTTTAGTCAATAAAAATATCATTTAATGGGAGTGACTGCTTCAAAATAATAACAGGGCAGGCCTGTCTTCCCATCTCACCTCCATTTCCTGTAGCCACTGCCATTTTTCCTTGTGTGTGTGTGTCTCTTTTTTAAGAGGCCAGACATTCTGTCTTTCTGTCCCAGTAAAGGAGAAGCCCAGCAAAACCCAGGTAATAAAGTAATGGCCTTTTCCATTTCAAACGCCTTGCCCTCGTGATGTCCAGGTATAAATGACTCCCCAGTTGCTCCTTCCACCAAGATCTCCCAAAGATAAGAGAGTATAGCCTACATCAAGGGTAGGATGGAATCAGAGTGTAAAGGAGAACTTGGTCTTTCGTGTCTTCGAAGGAATGCTGAGCCTAGCCTGATGAGTGTTGGGAGAGAGGGAGTGAGGGCTGGAGAGAGAATGTGCTAATTTAGATACAAACCTGTTGGGTTGAAGAATTACAAAGAATAAGGCTACATTTATTATAGTATTTACATGTAATTTACATAGGTGAAACCACCTCTGCAAAGTTTGGAGTTCTATATACTTTAATAAACTTATTCTCATAAACAAAACACAGGATATGTTCATCAAACCAGAAAGTTCCCCCAGGTTCCTCTTTTATACCACTTCAAGGCCCTAATAAACCACAAGGCTTTTCTATTCCCCTACTTCTAACTTTTCAAAGAATTCTTTATTCTTTGGTCTTAGTAATAAACATCACAAGGTATATATTAATGTCCCAACCATCAACTGCACACCCTAAAGAAGTGTGGTGTTTTACACATGTCAACTAAACCTTAGTAAATGTGTGTTTAGAAGACATATGACAGGCTGGAGAAAAGGCTCAGTTGATAAGAGCATTTGCTGTATAAGCATGAGGACCTGAGTTCAAATCCTCAATACCCAAATAAAGAGGCAGCTGTTGGCATGGCACATGCTGTAACCCCAACACTAACCCCAGCAAATGTGGGGAGGAGTCAATAAGATCTCTGCAGCTTGCTGGCTGCCAATCTAGTTCTAGGGTCAGTAAGAGACTCTGTCTCATGGGAATGTGGCAGATAATGATAGAGCAGAACACTGGGTATCCTCCACCGGCCCCTGTGCACACAGACACACACACACACACACACACACACACACACACACACACAGGAATACACACACAAAGAAACATGCACAAACATACAGAGAGAGAGAGAAACACATATAGACACAGAGAGAGAGAAACCACACAGACACACACACACACACACAGAAACACACACAGCCATATAGACACACACACACATACACAGAAACACATGCACAGAATCATGCACAGACATACAGAGAGAGAGAAACACATACAGACACACAGAAACACACATAGACACTCAGAGAGAGAAAACCACACAGACACACACAAAGAAACACACAGATATATAGACACACAGACACACACAAACAGAAACACACACAGACATACAGACACACACATACACAGAAACATGCACAGACACACAGAGAGAGAGAGAGAAACACACAGAGCAAAAGCACACATACACAGACACACACAAAGAAACACACAGACATACACACACAGACGTACAGACACACACACGCACACACTTTTTCAGAAGTGACAACCACAGTCTGCTCCTCCAGCAATGGAGACTCCGGTGGCTCTGCACCCTGTCAGTTCTTCATTAGTTGTTTGCTGTTTTTCCATTCTAATCGGAGTGTTGTGGTTTCTCCCTGTGGTTCCAATTTCCATTTCCCTGGTGACTGATGATGCTGAACATCTGTGCAGGTGCTTACTTGCCATCCTATCTCATCTTCAGAGCAGCATGTACTTAACTTTGCCCATTTGGGAAATTAGATAGTTTATTTTCTTATTTAGTTATAAGATTTGCTTTTATATTCTAGATATGATATATATATATATGCATATATTCTGTGCATACCTGCTCCCAACCTATGGCTTGTTTTGCATTACCTATGGCTTGTTTTGCATTACCTATGGCTTGTTTTGCATTTATCAAGCAAGTTTTTCGGAGGCAAATAATTTTTAATTTTGATAAAATTCAATTTATCTACCTCTTTCTTTGATGATTTTTCTTTCCATGTCTGTAGACACTCGCTACCTTTTGGTCAATTTTTCCCAAATACAAGTTGGGTCTATCTAGATAAAGATTATATTTTCTTTCTATTCGTTCAGTTAGTAGTTGCCATGTAAAAATGCTCAAACCAATGGTTTATGACCAGAAGTAATGCAAAAAGCTCTCCATCCATCCCTCAGTAAAGAAAAGTCCCATGGTCTGAACTCCCCCTGCCCTCTCCCTCTTTCCCTTCCTGTGGGCTTGGATATGAAGGTAGCAGCATCTTTGTTCAACTGCCCAGCTGATGACCAAGCTTTAAATCATGGTAGAGCAACAAGATGGAAGGAGCCTGGGTTTCAAACTAATTCACAGAGCCAAGTAAGGCCCAGTTGTACTGCAGTCCTATAATATGAAAGACACATTGATGTCTATCTTATTTAAAAACACCACATTTAGAGAATAGATATCTAGGATTTTAACAGATACATCTATTTTTTTTAGAAGTTCTGTAGATCCAAGTTTTGTGTTCACCAAAACTGGAGTAGGCTTGTCCCTAAGTATCTTAATATCTTCAGAGTCTGTCAACACTAAAACTAAGAGTTGGGTCTTCAGCCACAGGCCTGAACTCTAGTGGCTTGGAGCTGAGATAGCAAGCCCACTGTCTTTTGTCTGCCTCACAGCCACTGTATACCACACACCCAAATTAACCAACTAAATTTCAAGAGGTGATAAGGCTGAGACATGATTGTCAGCTGGGCTGTGTTTAGAGTCACTGAGAAGGTAGACGGAAGCTCTGCTGTGGGCAGATCTGTTTGGGTATTTCCAGGGAAGAGTAATAGATGAAAGAAGACCCACCCTGAATCTGGGCAGAGCATCCCACACCAAGGGGCTGGGCTGATAGAGGGGGAAGTGAAGGACAAAGCAAGGGGCCTGAATTCTCTTAGCTCTCTGTTTCTTTTTTTTTTTTTTTTTGGTTTTTCGAGACAGGGTTTCTCTGTCATTTTGGAGCCTGTCCTGGAACTAGCTCCTGTAGACCAGGCTGGTCTCGAACTCACAGAGATCTGCCCACCTCTGCCTCCCAAGTGCTGGGATTAAAGGCGTGCACCACCACCACCCGGCTAGCTCTCTGTTTCTTTACCACCAGTCTGTGCACTGCTCTGTTTGACCATATCTTCCCTAGCACGATGGACTGAGCCCTCTGAAAGTATGAGCCCAGAATAAACCATCCTCCACTAAGTTACCTTTGGCAAGTAATTAGTCACAGATACAGGAAAAAATGAATACAAGTCACACACTGTGTGTGCGGCTGCATTTGTGGTTTCTCTAAGGTGGAAAGCTACCCATGTGTGGCAATGAGAGACACAATATCTGCACCTCCCTAAGCACTGAACGTCCAGCTCTGAGCACCAGTCATGCCTCTTTCACACACAGAGAGTGTTGAAGTCAGGTCTTGAGAGAAGGCTGCCACCAATGGTTACACTAAGAATGGAAAAATCAGCCTGATTTCTGTAATCGCATTTTAAATGAAAACCATGTCCAAACCAGTGGAAGAAAACAATTGGAAGACAGTCCTGTGTTTTGAAATATTTGATCACACTGTGAACCCTGAGATTGTGTCTTTACTGGAGGTATGGTGTGGCTGAGTCCTAGCACCTTTAATTCACGAGCTTTCTGCTTGAATGTGGTAAACAGGATTCAATAAAATCAACCATGGGTCAAGAGCAGAGCAAGCAACCAGCTGATAAGAAAAACCATAGAAAGTGGGAGGAAATCATGAGGATGGATAGAGAGACACACAGGAAGTAGAAGGGAGGTACATCTAGTTGGAGAAGTTTCAGACAGTATAGGAGAAAGCCCTCTTTCTGGGACAGCAGCAAAGGAGGAAGCAGCTGGGTGCTTTCCCTGCCTCTTTGAGCTAGCAGGTTTTCACTCCAGCATTTGGCTCTCAAGTCTTTAGGATAAATAGCACCATAGAGACTTGGGTAGAAACAACAGCCCAGGGCTAAAGGCACAAAAGGAAATGGTGTAGGGACCCCAGAAGGACAGACATTAGGACTGCTGCAGAAAGAGATGGTGTTCCCTTATAAAGTTCATTTGGCCCTGATCCCTAAATCTCTTGGTAATGCCACCAGCCATATTTCCTTGAATTCTACTTGACTAGGTACCAGGCCCACTCCATGCACAGGGAACCCTGCTGGCACTTATTTAAGTGGACAGATAGTTTCCTGGGCAGCTAAGATTTCAAAAGAGGCAGTCCTGGGGCCATATCTCTCAACACACATCTCTCAGCACTTAGAAGCAGCAGGTGGATTTGTCTCCTGTGTCCAGCATAACAAACTGACACCAAATGAGATGTAAAAAACAAAAACAAAAACCTACTCTCCCAGTCAGGAAGGCCAGATGTCCAGAATCAGTGTGCAGTGGGCACTCCTTGGCTTGTGGCTGCACCCCCTCTATCCTCTGGCAGTTGTCATATGCTTTTTCTCTGTGTCTGTCTTCCTATAGCCGTGCCTCCATGTCTCTGTGTCTTGCAAGCCCCTCTCTCACTCCTTTCTAAAATATAGACACTAATTATAAGATTAAGTGCTCATCCTAAATGTAAGATGACCTCATTGCAAAGATCTCAACTTCAGATCTACAAAGACCTGTTGTGGGATAATCTTTTTGTGAAGATGTATTTCTGCCTAAGGCATTCTCTGATTGGTTTAATAAAGAGCTGAATGGCTGATAGCTAGACAGGAGAGAATAGGCAGGATTTCCGGGGAGAGAGGGAAACACTGGAAAAATCTAAGGCATGCAGAATTTTGCCAGCAAGACGTGGAAGGAGTCAGATATACAGCATGGAGAAGAGGTAATGAGCCATTTGGCAGAACGCAGATTAATATAAATGGGTTAATTTAAGTTACAAGAGCTACTTGGGAATAAGCCTAGGCTTAGGCCAAGCATTCATAATTAACAAGAAATCTCCTTGTTATTATTTAGGAGATGGCAATACAAAGAAAGACTGACTCCAAAGACCCTAATTCCAAGTTCCAAACATAAGAACAGCTACAGGGAGCTAAAACTCAGATATATCTATGGCATTCGGGCACTACACGTCCATCCACTGAAGTAGATTGGAGACCAGAAATTTGCACTTTCATGGGCATCCAAAGGGGCTCTGATCTGTAGGCCTTGTTTGAGAAAGCTGATACATTTATCGCAGAATCAAAGATGGACTAGGTATGGCCCCTGTCTTGGGAGACATACCGTTTGATGAGAGATGTAGACAGATTATATACAGCACTGCTTCATAACGCCAAGCAAGGACCCAGAGGGCAGGACGTATCAGGGTTCAAATCACTTTCCCTCTAGTTACAAGCTGTAAGACTTAGCACATGTTCCTTGGCTGGCCTCAGCCCTGATTTCCATACTGCTTATGAAGTGATTCCTACATATGTTGATGTAGAATGAGGCTCAGATAGCTAAGAAAAATATGGCTTCCTGTGCAATGACCGACATGAAGGGCAAAGTCAAGAGACATTTGTTACTCCTGAGGCAGAAGGCAAGTTCTGCTCATGCTCACACTTTAGGTCTGTAACACACATCTGTGCAAAGCAAATTCCACTATGCTACAGCATATGGCCCACGATAGCTATGAATGGAGCCACAAAATTATGAACTTACCTAAAACATGAAAAGTTTTCACAATTTTTTTGTATCTCGATTGCGTGGTTCTTATATATTATAATATTAACAAGATGAAGCTCGTTTGGGATGGATGGGGCAACTTTTAAAATACCTAGCTCATGTGATCTGTGGGCTTATTCAACAAGTGTTTATCAACCACCTTTTGTATATGGAGCTCAAAATGCGGGCATTGGAGAGCCAATTGAAAAACACAGTCCAGCTAGGAAACCATGGCCATTCAACGTGGTCAATGCACCTGCCAGTGGGAGGCACCCTCAAGGGACGCCTGGCACGATTTAGCTCTTGATTACTTCCTTTGTTTATTGAGTGACTTTCTTCCCAAACTACACCAATAAACCTCATGTGCTCTTTGAAGGCAGGAAGGAGATTCTGAGGAGTCTTCTGGATGGAGGGCCACTGAATTCTAAGCACAGAATAGTGCATCTAACTTCTTGTTTGTTGTTTATTTATTGAGGAGGGGGGAGATAGAATCTTGTGTAGAGTGTTGAACTCACTAGGTCGCAGAGGATGGCCTTGAACTCCTGATCCTGCTGCCTCTACTTCTACCAAGTGCTAGGGTCATGGATGTGCATCCCATGGCTGGCTACAGTGCTTGACCTCTAAAAAGAACTCTCAGCAAACATCTACCAGAACAGGGAACAGGGAATATTGTGCCTTCTGAGTCAGAGCTCAGCACTGGATTTCCATGGGGAACCCCTTCCAGCCTCCTTTACTCTATGGGTGATTCTCGATGCGCCCAGAGACAAGATTCCCAGTGGGTCTATCCCTTGACATAAAGCCTAACGGACGGAGGAGACAGAGATGGACTGGGATATAACATATCCTATGGGAGGTTTCAGTATAGACCAAGGCTAAGCCAATTAAAACTAGGGCTGAGACCCTAGACGGTGGAGCTCTACACACACTGGGCATTAAGTGGGCATTAAGTGGTTAGATAACTGGAGGACCCATCCACACAGGTGGTGGTGGTGAGTGGTGGCTTGCTTGGCAAATAGAGACATTACTATCCCTCTCACCTAGAGAAGCCAGCAGCCTGGCCCGGAGGGGGGGGGGACACCAAACTCTGGGTGGATTAAAGAGGAGACAGACCAAGAGTGTGAAAGCTCACTCCTGGCAATGTTTCTGGCACGCTCGCTGGGGAGGATGTGGTGTTGTCTATTTCCACAGGTCAAATCACTTCTGCACCTGTCTTATTCCTTTGAGAAATGACTGAACCATTTCCCACACAGTGGGCGCAGGAAACAGGAGCTGAGGAGAACGGAGAAGTGAACGCATGAACCAGCCGTTGCAAGGACGCCAAACTCATCCCCCCAAACCACTGTTCCAAGTCATGCCACCTGGCCCAGTTGTTACCCAAGGGCCCGGATTGTCCCCCAGGCGTCACTTTTCCAGCACCGAGAATCATCCAATCACTTGCCTCCAAAACAGTGGTGACTAGGCTGGCAGGTGGGGCTTGTCTTTCCCCTCCCGGATCCCAGGGCTGCTTATTCTCTCCAATCCTAGGCCAAACCCTGGTGGGTTAAAGGCCCCTCCCCAGAGCCTGGCACCAGATGGCGCGGGAGACGGCGGCGCCCCCGCAGGCCCGAAAGTGCGGGATGGACCGCGCACCTGCAGGTCCTGCGGGGCCACCTGGTACCCGGCTTCTCGGGGGTTACAGAGCCGCTGCAGCCGCTCCGGAGGCCGGCCCGGAGCCCCGGCCTCACCTCGCTCACCAGCCCCTGCCAGTCGCTCTCGGTCCGGTCGCCGTCCATGTCCCCTCCTGCGTGCGCGGGCCGGCTACACAGACGCCTCCCTTCTCCTCCTCCGGCTCCTGCTGCCGCCGCCACCCCAACCAGCGCAGCCGGGAGAGGGCTGGGCACCACCGAGCCTCCGCGCCGCCGCCGCCGCCCGCGCGGCTGCCTCCACGTCAGCCTCCGCGGAGGAAGGGGAGGAGGAGCCGGGCCCCAACCACTGCCCTGCTACAGTCCGGGGCCAGCGTCCGCTGCGGCGCCTAGGGTCCCCAGGTCACCAGCCCGGTCTCCTAGGGAAGGGGGCCGGCCTGTGAACCCTCACACAATCCCAGACCCCATCATTCCCAGGCCTGCCATAAAGGGAAGGAGGCTGGGGAACAATTGGGTGTCACCCCAACCGTGAGAAGCCAAACTCCTCCATCCAGCCATATGCAGCCAGGTCAGGCCTCCACCATTGGAATCGAAGCTCCTTCAAGCAAGGGCCTTCCTTTTCCGGGGAAGGTTTGCAACAATTTCTGCACGTTGTAGGCTCTCTACATGTTTTTGTTGAACACATAAATGAACCCCTCCATACTATACACATATAACTTTTTTAAAGCGACCAATATTTACTCTTTTTAAAAAAAAAATTAAAAGGTATCAGATGTCATATTTAGGACGCAAAGCAAAATTGGAAAACAAAACTAAGTTTTGAATAGGGCCAGAAAGTTCAATGGTGAGACTTGGCAGGAGTTGAGAGAGGTGTTCAAGATTGCGCAGTTCAGGGTTCTATGTTGAAGAGGAGGCAGGAAGATTTTAAGAGTCAGAGAGGGTGGACGACTTCAAGTAAACAGCATTTTGCAAGCACAGCAGGGCTGATGTAGGTATGAACTCCCAAAACCCACACAAGCTTAAGACAGATAAGCAAGCACTGGGAAGAAAAGTGGCACAGAGTCATTGTCATCGTCCTCGTCGTCGTTTCCCCCCCCTCCCCCCAAAAAACCAGGAAGCTGTTTGCAACTGATAGCTGCTGGGAAAGGGAAAAGCGGTTTTCTTAAACAGAGTGACTCTTCAGCCACACTCCAGGGCAGGCCCCATGTTCAGGAGCAGTTGACCAAGGCAAACAGAACTCCATGATTTTTTTTAAAAATGCTTTTGCTTGTTTTGTTTTTTTGTTTTTTAAGAGAAAGAACATGAAGTTTGGGAGGGGCCCTGTATAGAGGAATCTGAGGAACTTGGGGAAGAGGAAAGATATAATCTTAATATAGTGTATGAAATTCTCAAAAAAATAAATAACATTTTTTTATTTTTATTATTTT
>NW_004949103.1:17220423-17223306 GCF_000317375.1 Microtus ochrogaster
TTCTTTCTTCAATGCCTTAAAGTTCTTGTCAAATAGATCTTTCACTTCCTTGGTTAGAGTTACCCCCAGATATTTTATGCTGTTTGTGGCTATCGTGAAAGGTGAAGCTTCTCTGATTTCCCTCTCTGCTTCCATATCCTTTGTGTATAAGAGGGCGACTGATTTTTTGGATTTGATCTTGTATCCTGCCACATTACTAAAGGTGTTTATCAGCTGTAAAGGTTCTTTGGTGGAGTTTTGGGGGTCGCTTATGTACACTATCATATCATCTGCAAATAACAAAAGTTTAACTTCTTCAAATAAGAACATTTTTATAAAGATAATTCCATTAAACTTTCATTGGAGGGAAGACTATAAGGAAGCTGCAGACAGAAGGGAACCTGAGGTGAATGCTGTGCGACCCCCTCTTATTTGCCAACAGAAAGCTTTCCTTACTGGGGGAAACACAGCTTGTACAAATAAGTAGGAGGCCTGAGAAGTTGTCAATCCATCTGACAGGTGCAGAAACCTCACAGTCAATGTGTGTTTATTTACGTGTTCCGTTCCTGTCGCTAGTGGCTCACTCCAGTGCTGCTACCCCCTTTTATCAGGAAAGGAACTGAGTTCTCAAATCTGGAGCAGTAAGTGGCCTTTGGCCCCAGTGTATGGTAAACCTAAAGATGAACTGTCATGCCTGAGAATGGGAGACCCTGAGCTCGGCTCTTGGCTTTTTTCCCCTGACATAGTCGATTGTTTCCAAGATGGTGGCCTTTCTGTCTCTTCCATTATCTCTCATTCTGGGCTCAGTCATCGGTCGGGCTTGGCCCAAGCCACGTTTGTCAATGTATTATAATATTCAAGTCACTAAGCACCTTTGGGTTGGGCCTTCATTTTGTATAGTACTCCTGGAAACCGGTGAGTACCTCTATGAAAACAAGTCCAGAATGACGTGGTGGCTGTCACGTGACTCCCTGGACCATCCAGCCACCAACCAACCCGCGCCTGTGTGAGGTCCCCATGTTACACGGGTGCACGGGTGAGCCCAGCTAAAATGGCAGTGGGACGTCCGCCCAGCTGAGCCTTGCCCAGGCTGATGACCCACAGACTCGTGCGGTAAACAAGCAGGGCTTACACCCGTGTGTTTGGGGCTGGTCTGCTGTAGCAGAGCAGATAACTGGTATGGAAGACAAATAGTGCTATTGATGAAGAAAGCCGGGACGACGGCCCAGTTTTCTCCCTATCAGCCCTTACCGGAGTAGCTGTGCCTGACATCACAGCCTATTGAGTTCTCATCCACGAAAGCTTCTACGATATACTAACATGAGAAGAAGCCTGCCTACCTGTGAGCTCTTTGGTTTTGTGCCTGAACTTGTCCTGAGAAGGCTGAAGAGCACTGGAGCCCATGATCTCTGTCCTGGTGGTTTGCAAGCTAATGCTCTAGAGAACAGGACAAAAGAAAAGAGGGGGAGGGAGAGGAAATGAACTAAATCTTCTGATCTTCTCTCCGTTCTTTGCCACCTAGGCTCATTCTCTTTGCAATTCGAGAAGGTGGAAAGAGGTCACCCCTCCATAGAGCCACTAGGGTTAATTAACTCGGTGCCAAGCACTTACTCCAAACAGCCTGTCTCTTACCTGAAAAGCAAGGTACTGTCTGCCAATATATTGCCCTCTGGCAAACCATCTGCTTCCGTTCTGACCTGTCGATGAAATAGGATGTAGGGAGAGCGTGCAGATCTGGGCCATCTGCCTTGCTCCCTGCTGGCCTTCAGGTGGGAAAGCCCCTTCTGGATACCTGGTTTCGCTGAGTCTTTCAGCTCAGCGGCTGCCTGCATGGAGCCGTGCCTGATATTGTAGGCGGCAGGATGGGGGAATCAATGAACTGCTAAGAGCCAAGATGCCTACATTTGGAGACCATGAACCTTTAAGGCGACGCCCTGTGATTTGCTTTCTTTCCCTGCAATAACAGACAGCGATCTGTTATTGGAAAAACTGGGGAGGAAATCAAAATGTGCCAGGCCTCTACCCTACCCCCTCCCCAGCAGGCTGAGAAACCTTCCACCAAGTTGAAAAACACCATCCTGAGCTGCTGGGGGTCTCCTGGAGCTGTCGGGGGTCTCCTGGAGCTGTCTGTGTGCCTGCTCCCACTGGCTCCTCTGGTAAGATGTGATGGAATCACACAGCAAGGCAGTGGGGCTGCGAGCCATTCGTTTCATCTCTTTTCATGTATTCAGCCTGACATTGAGTAATAATAATAATTAAATCCAGTTTAAGCTTTTAGGCACCTATACCAGAAGGCCTCTAGACACCTCATCAACAGCAGCCCTGACTGGGGCAAACAAAGCTAATTATATTGTGGTTAACTGTTTTCAAAGAAAAAAAATAAATAAAAATAAAACTACCTACAAGTGTCCTTACCTCGGACAAAAGCAATCCACTAAATGTCCTACCCAGTGCTGGTGCATGGTGCCAGTTTAAAACAGGTGACCTTCTGTTCAACTTGCCACCCTGGCACAAAATACGGAAACACTGGCTTTAGCTTCTGTTTTTGCATCCCCTTCGCTTTCTAAAGGATATCTCTCAAGACCCAATTTCTTCATAAGTATTCGTAGCCCCAAGACCAATTTTATGGATTTATTTTTATACACCTAAGGTAGCAGGAGTGCTTAGATGCCTTGGGAGGATGTTTCTCACTTGTCAGTGTCTGAGAAGGATTTAGATGTGGAAACTCCAGAATAGTTCGATCTCAGGAATTAAACCAGTACATACTAACAAAAACAAAACCAAACCAAACAAAAAGATCCTGGGAAGACTGGGAATGAAAGGCAATTCTAGTTGACTGTCAGAATGAGTTATCTGCTGAGAAGATCATCTTGGCTGGTTCTCCCCACCACTGCCACCACCACC
>NW_004949103.1:17223406-17231825 GCF_000317375.1 Microtus ochrogaster
CCCCACCCAATCCCAAAAGCTTCAGACACGTGGGAAAAATACCCAAAGTTTTTGATACTTCCACAGTGTTGTTGGTTTGGATTCTGGCCACCCATGCGAAAATGTCAGAGTTCTCATTAAATGAAAGGAGATTTGATCACCTGGAGAGAGATTTTGGGGCCCTCCCCTTCTGAGCCTTCAAGGCACTAGTCAGGTCTAGTTCTTCCCCTTATCGCTGCCTTTCTCCTGCCTAAACTAAGAAATCCAACTTGTGGGGGAAAATGATTCTTAATGGTTGCTGGTTATGAAGGGAGGGGGATGCACGCGCCCACGTGTTTAATTGGCTCTACATAACTTAAAGACTGCGGATACCTCTTGTTCATAAAGAAAGGCTCCTTTTGGCCCGCCCTACCACGAGCCTCCATGAGCTGGCTGCTCATGAGTTTAGCTGGAGACAGAGACCTAATTGATCTTTAAGTTCTTTGCAAGGGCTTCCTGAAGAGCCTTGAGACCTGAGGTCCCCTGGGCCACTGGCCTCAGTTCTGTGGAAAAACAAGGCTCTGTCGCTTCCACTGCTTAGGGACGCTTCACATTCATCATTTCCCTGCAAAGGGCCAGGCAGCAGAGGGGTAGATGAGGGATTCAGGCCGCTTCCTCAATCTCAGCATGCTGTGTGTGTTAGCCGGTGGAGTTCCTGGGGTGTCCCTGCCACCTCCTCTAAACCCTCCCTGCCCAGCAGCAATCATGCACGCTCACGATCCGCCTCCAGCCCGGCTGGCTGCCAATCAGCCCGGCCACAGGGGGTGGAAGGAAGTTCCACTTCCCGCTGAACCGCGCAGAGGTGCTCCGAGCCACTGAGTGAGGCTGATGACCGCCTGGCAGGCTCCGGGACGCAATTGTCACCCGGAGCAGTCGCACGCCTGGGCTGATTGGCTTGGGCGTTGCGGGAGGCAGTGGCGGGGAGAGGAGGAGGTGGTGGAAGGGGGAGGTTGAGAGAAGGGGGCTGAGATGCCAGGGCGAAAAGGGAAGAACTGGGAAAAGAGCTGGAGGGGGCAAGGGACCCAGGAAAGGGCGGGGCCCACGCGTCTGATGAGAGACCAGAAAGTAAAGAGAACCTCAGGAGGAGAGTCAAAAACCTCGGGCGTCAGAAAAAATTCAACCCAAGCCCTGTGGGAAATGGAGAGGGCCCCAGCCACAGAAGGAGTTAAACGGAAAAGTCAAACAAAGTCACTTGGCGCTCAGATCACTCAAATATGTTGTACTTATTGATAATGTGTTTCATCTGTTCTGCGGGGGCTGGGGACCATGATTCAGCACAAATTTGATGTAAATTTATGGAAATAGAAATGCAGAGAGGCTGTAAGCTCCAAGCTGCCAGCGGGTTGGCTGCATGGCCCTCAGCGAGGGTAGGTGACTGCTCTCTGTACTCGGGGAGCTGAAAATAGAACCGTTTGGCTTGAGGGCCACTGGCCTTTCCTGCAGGCCTGCAACAGGACTGACCCTGTCGCTCTGGAAAACTTAGGGGAAAAAAAGTTTAAAAGCTGATGACTGTCCAAAATAGGATCACCTCCATTGGCCTCCTGTCTCGGTTCTGACTGAGGGTGGGGGAGCGATTTTTACCCAGTGGTGCTGGACAGGCTTGAGTGAATAGGAAGGGGGCTGGGAGGAAGAGAATTGCCATTCTCAAGAACCTACTGTGTGCAGAGAATTAGCTACTGAAGTGACAGGCATATTTTTCCTTCTGCGCAGTGAGAGAATCATTTGACAGAGAGGGTGAAAGGTGGTATTCCATAGAACTGTCTGGAGCTGGTAAAAGGTTTACTGGCCATTAGGCTGTCCTTTATAATTGCAGATGGGAGATTTCTGTCCCCCCACACCTCATAGCAGGTCATGACACTTGTCTATTAATGTGGCTATCCCAAGTCAATAGCAGTCTCTCTGGCCTGGCTGTAGCCGAACATTGCCAGCAAGCTTTCATGGTCTAGGAATTACTTCTCTGGGCCAGACCTTGCTTTGTAGTCTGCAATTCAATCTAAACAGTAGAATCAACACATCAAGGGCAGGGAAGTATCTCAGAATGCTTAGCCAACAGAGATGAGCCTCAGACATCATCCCCAGGTCTGCCAAAATAATAATAATAATAATAACAATAGTAATAGTAATAATAATAAGACTCCAAGATGCAGCCGAAGGCTAGGTCAAAGGGTATCATTTTTCCCTTCATTCCTTATTGTTTAAAATATATTATTTGTTTTTATTTTATGTGTCTGAGTGTTTGCCTGCATGTATGTAAGTGCATTGTACGATGTCTTGTCCCTGTGGAGGCCAAAGGGGGATGCTGCATCCCCTGGAACTGGAGTCAGTAAGCCATTATGTGGGTGCTGAGAACCAAACCTTGGTCCTGACCTCTTAACCTCTAAGCCAGCGTTTGTCAACCTGTGTGGGTGGTGACCATTGGAAGACATATTTCTGATGGTCTTAGGAGCTGAAATACCACTCAGCAGCAGAATCACAGTTATGACATGGCGAGGAAAATAATGTTATGGCTGGGGGTCAACATGACATGAGGAGCCATGTTGAAGGGTTAGGAAGGTTGAGAGTCACCCTTCCAAGTCATCCCTCCAGTCCCCCTCCCCTCATTCCAGCACTGATCCTGCTTTCTGCCAAAGCTACATTTGTTTCTGAGGGCACAGGGAAGGGCTTCTGGGAGCTTGAGCTTCCAGGGCTGGTCTGATCCGAATGTAGACAAAGAGGAGGTTATCTCAAATCCAAGATCATGGCTTGTGGGGATGGTAAGGCAGATGTTTAATAGATTGAGTATGATCCCATCACGTTTAGGATAACTGCCAGCTTGTCATTTTCTCTGACATCGCAGCAAATGTCTTATCTTAGAGAGGGAAGCGCTTGTATGAACTTTCTGTGTCTTCGCATAGCACGTGGTTGCCACTTACTAAGCCCATTCTTCCCATGAGATAGAAAAAAACAACATTAAGACGATGTGCTAGCTGGTTTTCATGTCAGCCTGGCACAGGCTACAGTGATCTGGGAAAAGAGAACCTCAATTGAGTGGGTGGGCCCATCGCGCAGATGACAGTGCAGATCCTAGATGCGTGGTCCTAGATTAAGAAAGCAGGCTGGGCAAGCAAGCCATGAGGAGCAAGCCAGTAAAGAACACTCCTCCATGGCCTCTGTATCAGTTCCTGCTTTGAGATCCTGCCCTGACTTCCCTGGAAATGGATCACAAACAAAAATAAAATATCCCTCCCCAAAGTTACTTTTGGTCAGGGTATTTATCACAGCAATAGAAAGCTAACTAAGACAGCTGATACAAGAGCCTTAGTGGTGACTCCTTTGACAAACAGGGCCATTAATTCACTCAAATGTGGTTTCTTGAGCATGTCTTAGGTGTTAGGATCCGGTGCAGTAACCTCAAACCTCTCAGAGGGGTAGCAGGTAGATCTCCAGCAGTGGAACACCGAGTTAGGAGTGGATGCTGCAGATACATGACATACAATCAATATGATAAAGGTGAAAATGGGGGAGGGACACTCAGTGAGTGAAAGTGTTTGCCTTGTGAGTGTGAGGACCTGAATTCAGTCCCCAGATCCGTGTTAAAAAAAAAAATACTTCTTTAAACATAATTTTAAAATGCTTGGGGGCCTACAGAGATGGCTCGGCAGTTAAGACCACTTCCCTTTCTTCCACAGGACCTGAGCTCAGGTCTCAGCATTCCTACCAGACAGCTGAAAAACATCTGGGACTCCAGGTCCAGCAGATCCAACTCCATCTTCCGGCATCTGTGAGGATCCACACACGAATAGCACACACACACACACACACACACGCGCGCACACACACACACACACACACACACACACACACACGAAATGTTTTTAAAAAGTCTGTATGAAGTTGCATGTATGTATTCCAGTTCTAGGGATGCGATCCCGGGGGCTTACCTAGCCAGCCTAATCTACTTGGCAATCACCAGATCCACGAGAGACCTGGTCTTAGAAAACCAAGGTGGGTGACTCCTGAGGAACAACAGTTGAGATCATCCTCTGGCCTCCACATGTGTGGACACACACCTGCATTTGCACACACACGAACACTCATGCACACATTTTTAAAGGGGTAAATGTTATGCTGGTTGTATGTCTATGTTTTTAGACTCTGGAGAGAACAATGTTTCAAAGCAGAAAACCAGGTCCCTTTAAAGATAAAGGGAAGGGAAGACAGAAGACTGTAGAGACACAGCAAGCGTGAGACGGGAAAATCTATTCACCAACCCCTGGAATGTTTGCCAAGGAGTGAGCAATGACCCCTGAGTAAGATGTGATGTAGTGGCCAGACAAAAAGTAAAACAAACAAACACCAGTGGGCTGGACAGTGAGAGAAGGAGCCTGAACAGCATAGCCTCTGTGTTTAGCCTCCTTGTTTCTACAGTGGGTAGATTGAACCAAATGATCTGGAAATTCTAAGGCTCCCTGAGATAAGTTTACATTTGTCTGGGACTCTATAGAAAGCCCATTGAAAGTGCTGTAGCTGCTCTCCAAAGACAGATTCTAGAACCTCCACAGTCAGCTTTTTTTATGTTGCTGTGATAAGAAGCCATGGTCAAGGTGTCTTGGTTATTGTTCTATTGCTGTGAAGAGACACCATGACCATGGCAACTCTTAGAAAGAAAAGCATTTAATTGGGAACTTACTATGGTGTTAGAGGGTTAATCGTTTTATCGTCATTGTGGAAAGCAGACAGGCACGGTGCTGGAGCAGTAGCTAAGGGCTTTACATCCTGATCCACAGGCAGGAAAAAAAGAGTGACATTGAACCTGGTTTGGACTTTTGAAACCTCAAAACCCCAATGCCATACCTCCTCCAACAAGGTCACACCTTTTAATCTTTCCCAAACAGTCCCACCAACTGCGGGCTAAGCATTCAAACATTGGAACCTATGGAGAGAAGTGGCATTCCCCTTCAGACTACCCCCAGCAACTCACAGAAGAAAGAATTTATTTGGGCTTTTGGTTCCAGAAAGGTAAGAGCCCATCGCCTCTTGGAGGGGAAGTGTGGAGGCCAGCAGGCATGGTGGATAAAACAGCAACTGAGAGCTCACATCTTAAACCACAAACCGGAAGCTGAGAGACTGAACTGGGGCGGTACTTGGCCTTGAAACCTCAAAGCCTGCCTGAGATTTTACAAGCACTTGGCAGGTGTCACCTCATTGAACCTTCATAAAACTATGTCATCATAGATAATGATCCCAGGCCTCATATTCAGCAAAGCAACATCCTGGTTGCTGTGATCAGATATCTGAAACAATGTATAGGAATAAAGACCTGCGTTGGCTCAGAGTTTGAGAGGTTTGGGTCCATGGTCAGTTGGCTCTCCTGTTTCTAGACTGTGGTGAGACAGGGCATCCTGTCAGGATGAGACTCTTTATTCCAAAGCTGCTCACCCCTTTGTGGCAGGAAGCAAAGAGTTGGAGGGAACCAGAATGAGATAAAACTCAGAAGAAGCACCCTCCCCTAAAACCTATTACTCCCAACAAGACCCCCACCTCTAGACGTTTCCATCCCTTCCCAATAATATCATCAAGCTATAAATCTACCCATGGATAAATCCATGATGAGAGAGACATTGTGATCCAGTTACTTGTTCACGATTGGAACCGCCCGCTGGGACCCAAGCTTTCAGGATGCGAACCTGTGAGTGACACTTCCTATCCAAACTACAAAGGTAGGCATCCTGGCTAGTTTTATAGAAACTTGACACTAGCTAGAATCATCAGAGGGGAGCGAGGGAGCCTCTATCAGAAAATTGTTTCCAGCCTGACAGTGGTGGCGCACGCCTTAAATCCTAGCGTTTTCGAGGCAGAAGCAGGCAGATCTCAGTGAGTTTGAGGCTAGCCTGGTCTATAAAGTGAGTTCCAGGGTATCCAGGACTGTTATAAGAGAAACCCTATCTCAAAAAAAGAAGAAAGCTCATGGGGCATTTTCTTGATTAGTGATTAATGTGGGTGGGCTCAGCTCATTGTTGGGGGTAGTCCTGGGTTCTGTAAGAAAGTAGGCTGAGGAAGCCATGGGGAGCAAGCCAGAGGTTCCTACCCTATTTGAGTCCCTGCCCTAACTTCCTTCAGCGATGAGCAGTGATGTGGAAGTATAAGTCAAATAAACCGTCTCCTCCCCAAGTTGTTTCATGGTGTTTCATCACAGCAATAGTAACCCTAACTGAGACAGTAGGTTAAAGCCTGGAAGGCTATGTTGGCTGGAGAAATATCAAAAGCACTTCCATAGATGTTAGGAAATAACAGTTGCTCCACTACCCTTCAAGAATCCCCTCTCCTCATTCCTGTCTCTGGTGAGTACCTCAGCCCAGGGGACACCCAATTAGGCACTCCTCAGGGCCTCCTTTCCTAAGAATTCTCTATAGTTCTCCATAAGCGCCTTCCTCTCCATGTGTCTCCATATCCTGAGTCACCAGAGCCCTGAAGAGGAAGAAAGGGCCATGGTGCGGGTGGGGTTTGGACCTCAGAAAGTCAATGTTTGGTGGGAGTCTTACTACCCAGCACCCGTGCTGGTCCTCGGGAGCTATTGCAATAAATGTGGGCCTGCGGGGATAGAGGCTTCTGCCAGGCACCCATGGATTGGTGAAGATTCGGTGTCCTATCCGCATTCAGAAGAGATGAGCCAGGATTTTAAAGAGCCTTAGGCGACTCCACCGGAGGCACATAGCTGGTGAGAAGTGCGTCTGTGCAGCTCACCATTGTACTAAGCCAGTATGTTAATTCCTTGGGGACGGTGTGACCCTAAGCTGGGTTGTTTTTGTTTTGTTTTGTTTTGTTTAATTTTTTCAGGGTTTCTCTGTAGCTTTGGAGCCTGTCCTGGAACTAGCTCCTGTAAACCAGGCTGGCCTCGAACTCACAGAGATCCGCCTGCCTCTGCCTCCCAAGTGCTGGGATTAAAGGTGTGCACCACCACCGCCCGGCTAGCTGGGTGGCTTTAACAGACAATTTGGTTGTCCTTCAGTTCTAGATGCATGACGTTCAAAGTGTTGACTAGGTCAGTTCAGAGGCCTCTTCCATGACTTGTTATCTATCTCTACTCTGTCTTTCCGCATCATCCTGTGTCTAAATTTCCCTCTTTTCTAGGGATGCTGGTCATATTATACTGGTGCCCACCTGTTGTAGAATGACCTCATTTTAACTAATTACATCAGCAATGACCTGATTGCCGAAGAAGGTCACTTTGGAGTACTAAGTGTCAAGATGATTCAGCGTATGAATTGAGAAGGGTGTCACAACCCATAATGCCTGCTGCATTTTCAGTGTGATCTCTTCCTGTCTCTCTACGGCTGTTGCATCCTGTTGAATACTTAGTCATCCCCAGGGCTTTCGCGGCTTGACCTCAGCCAGAAGACGCCCTAGTGGGAACCTGCACCGTATTTATTTGCCCTCACCCCATGCAACGCACTTATATTTGTCCTACCAGCCCATTCTGACACCTGATTGGAGGCTGTGAAATGGGCATTTTTGGACTAGTTTGCTGTTTTGTTTTGTTTTTCATGCCTCTCTGATGTCGTCAAGCTCACTGCTGGTCCTACAATCAGTAGCTGGCCCATGGCTCGGCCTTCCTCCCTGTACTCATTCACTGGACTATGGCTTACGAGACCCTGGGTTGCCACACACATCTGAAGAGTCCCTTCCTAGCTCCAAGGAGCCACCTTAAAGGTTCTCTCTGCCAAGCACTGTGGAGGACTCTACCTCCAGAACTTGTCCCTCCCCAGGTCTCGGGCTCCACTCTGTGTCTGTGACGTAACCGTCTGCTTTCCCGCACGCCTTTGAAACGCAGTCACCTTGGTCTTAGATGCAGCGTCCTCAGACTTGAAAATTCATTGGACCAAAAATGTCTACAACTTATTCTCTTCCCCTTAGATTTTCTTTTTGTATTGATTTTCCATTTTTAGCACAAGATTGATCACCAGCAAAATACCAATTTACATACAGATTCTGCTAAACTCAGCACCCTACATACTTGGAACTTTTTCGTCCATAAACCAATTTTTTAAAGAGAGCACTTCTATTATGAGAAGCATCTCTAGGGACAATCAGGGCTCCAGGGAACAGACCCAGGGGCACATCCAGGTGAGAGCCCAGCTGACTTGTAGGTATGGTAAGTCAAGAGCCAGGGATGCACGTGAGTAGGCTAACACGTTACTTAGCTCAATGGCTAACTGACATCATGAACTGACAAGCTTTGGTCATTTGGTTACCTTAGAAGGTCATTCAGTTGGAAAGTCAGGTGCACACCTTTAATTCCAGTACTTGGGAGCCAGAGGCAGGTGGATTTCTATAAACTCAAGGCCAGCCTGGTCTACAGAGTGAGTTCCAGCTAGGGCTACACAGAGAAGCCCTGTCTCAAAAAACCAGAGAGGGAAAGAGA
>NW_004949103.1:17231940-17236364 GCF_000317375.1 Microtus ochrogaster
AGGAGGAAGAAGGTCATTTGATGGCACTCATCAAACACTTCATGAGCATCTACTCTGAGACAGACATTGTTTAGACCCTGGGGACAGGACAGGGCACAAGAATCCCAAGCATGTCTCGGAGATAGCTACAGAACAGTGGGGAAGCACATTTCAAACAACCGTGAAAATAATTGCTTAACCATCCAAGTGGTAAATCTACCAAAAAAAAGCATAGAGAGTTGTTATGACAATGTATAATATAGATAATTTAAGTTATTAAGAGGAAGACCCAAGGATATGTAAAGGTTAGCCAGCAAGAAGCTGGGCTGCAGGGAGACACCGCCAGGACAGAGAAGAGACAGGAATATGAGGATTGGGTGAAAACGCGTGTGACCAGAGAATAGAGAGTAGGGAAGGAAGTGGCAACAGACTGGGAGGGAGGGGGGCCAGGGCCTAAGCCAGGATAAGGACATTAGAATCTACCATATGGGCCTCTGGAGCCTATGCACAGTGTATTGGAATTGAAATCAGAACCTAACACAAAAAGACCCCAATCTACAGTGGTTTGAGCAAGAGAATTTAATTCATATGCGAGGTTGCTGTGTAGAGCCACATGGAGAGGGCAAAAGAGCGACTCGGTTTAACAGATTTAGTCTGTAGGCTTGCAGGCCTGGCGTTAAGTGTGGGAAAGACAGAGCCTTCCAATGAGGCCAGCCCCAGTCACCAAATCTCCCACTGAGTCCCAAGGATCATGGAGCCAAGCATGCCCACCCTCCTGTGCCCTCGATGGATTCTTGATTATGGAATATATGGCTACGGTAAGGTATTCCACACCGTGGGGTCTGAGCTGGCTGGTGCAGCAACAGAACTGGATCCCTGGGCGTGGATTCGACTTAGTACTTGTCAGAGCAGAGTTGTTCTAACAGGCTTCCTTCATAACTACAAAGTCTCAGAAATCTGATCTCACCACATTAGGGCTCAAATGTCTTTGGATCAGACAGATGTTGTGGCCATTGCTGCAAATATGTCTTTTTTATCATGATCACAAGTCTGTCCTAGAGAGCATATCTCCCAGGCACCTTTGCAAAGCCACGTGACCAAGTTCACAAAGTGTCATGGAGGTTCAAGAATGACGATACTAGTAAAACTGCAGAAGTTGCATTTCCTCCACATTGGGGGAATTAGGACTCAGTCAAAAACTTACCTTGATTCCAACTTTTGCTGGGAAGAGTGTCAAGGTGAGTTCTCGAAGGAGCTTGCAGACGGAAGAATCATTACAGCCATCTTAGCAGAATACTTTCTGCCCAAGAGTCACATGCACACTGGCCACGATACCCTTCACACGTCCAAACTGAGTCCCTTTCTTTCCAAAGACACACAGCATTTTATCCTGTAACTGGACCGGGTACAAGTCCAGACCCTCATCCTTTAAACATTGTTCAAGTGTAGATGAGGCTCCTTGAGGACATTTAAAAAAAAATTAAGTATCATTGTTTTGCCCCTTACATTCATAGCTGAGAGATATGTTTTGTCCCCTGTACCAGCCCCACACACTGGAGGACATGCTCTAGATAACTGCTATCCACCCTCCTCAAACACAGGGACGAGAGAAGGCATCCGTGGTGTCTAGAGTGGCACTCTGTCCTGTTCTCTGGGCATCTCCTTTGCAGTTGTTGGTCCTGCCCTTTGAGCTACCATTCTTTCCCCATAAGACACGGCCTATGCACACAGTGGACTGGACTTTTCAGTTAGTTTCTTGCCAAAAACCTCCAAAGATACTGATTTTTATTTATTCCCTCTAAGTCAAAGCTGACATATTCCTTGTAAAAAAAAAATTACTGGGTTTTTGTTTTGTTTTATTTGTTTACTATGTATCAGTATAGAGTCAGCTTTGCAACCAAGTTCTACGCACTGTTTTGGAAGAATCCCTCCTCTGTCCCTGGCCTTTGTAAACAACATTGAGGGGCAAGGCGCACAAGACTCTCTAACAACCCACTGCATAAAGAGGAAAATCAACAAGATGCACTAAAGATGTGCAGGACTTTGGTTGACCCGGAAGATAGAGGGTGGAGCCTGAATCCTTCTGAGAACCAAACAAGGACAAAGGCTTTTCCTGAGTCCTGTCACGGACTTGTTTCTAAGCTTTGGATCCTTTTCCGCCTTGGTATACTGTAGTGGACTCTTGCTCTAGCCTCCACATGTGCTGTGGGACACTGGTCTTTTATCCTGTCACTTGTATTATTTTTATTTATTTATTTTTTTAAAATATTTATTTATTTATTATGTATACAATATTCTGTCTGCGTGTATATCTGCAGGCCAGAAGAGGGCACCAGACCTCATTACAGATGGTTGTGAGCCACCATGTGGTTGCTGGGAATTGAACTCAGGACCTTTGGAAGAGCAGGCAATGCTCTTAACCACTTGAGCCATCTCTTCAGCCCCACTTGTATTATTTTTAATAAATGCTGATTGGCCAGTAGCCAGGCAGGAAGTATAGGCAGGGTGACCAAGCAGGAAGTAGAGGTGGGGCAATGAGAAGAGAATTCTGGGAAGAGGAAAGATGCAGTCTGCGGTTGTCACCCAGACTTAGAGGACACAGATGAGACTGTCTCACTGATGAAAGGTACCAAGCCACACGGCTAACACAGACAAGAACTATGGGTTAAGATGTAAAAATTAATTACTAAGAAGCCTGAGCTAATAGGTCAACCAGTTTATAATTAATGTAGGCCTCTGTGTGTTTCTTTGGGACTGAACGGATGTGGGACCTGGTGGGACAGGAATCTCTGTCAGCACATGTGCCACATGGAAACCTAAGAAGCCATTCTTTATCTCACTTAGGTGGCTGGAAACTGGGGAGCACCCTCAACCCTCTGCCTGGATGTAAGTTCAGTGGACACTGTATGTCTGACGCATTCTTACAGAAGCAGCTTTGTCAAGCTTCCTCACAGTGAGTAAGAACAATGCCCCTCCCATCAGTGTCTGATCTTATTTCCTGTTTCCCATGAACCTGCAGCAACATCGTTGAGCCACACCCCTCTTACCTTTCCTCTGTTCACAGTGTCGGCCTCGGATCCCAGAGCCAAGGATCCCACTTCAGTGTGCAGTTATAATAATCCTCCACTCCCAGATTCTGAATCTCTGCTCTGTATTCTCTGTTTCTGTGGTTATTCAATCTATTCCTGTTATTTCTAACACTGGCACAAAGTAGCCATTGTACTGTGTGCATGGATTATGTGGGTCAAGTTTCTGTCTGTCCTAAAGCTCAGCTAGAAATACTTGAAGGTTCAGACAGGGAGTCTGGATCATTGAAAGCCCTCTCCAATCAAACATTTGGCACTTAAGCCTGGAGAACTTAAAAACAAGCCCTGGAGTTCCAACATGGGGCCACTCCAGGCACCCAGTTCCTAACAGCACGGCTGCCTCGGGACAGCCAAATTTCTTATACAACAGCTTGGCTCCAGTGAGACTATTCTAGTGGGCAGGCAGAAGTATATGGCCCCTAAGATTTGGATTCAAAAACGCTGCACCATCACTTCTGCTGAGATTGCTTGGTTGCAAGAAGCGGGAAGAGACTGGGGCTCTCAGAGACTGTCCACCTTGCGGGAAAATGTCAAGTTACGTTGTCGAGGAGTTCCTGGGACTTGAGAATTTGGAGGCCATCTTTGGAGACGAGGATGTGCCACATCCTGGAAGGTCATTCCTGACAAAACACACCCCTCTTCCCTCACAGCGCCGCACAAGGTCATTCCTGACGAAACACACCCCCCTTCCCTCACAGCGCCGCACAAGGTCATTCCTGACGAAACACACCCCTCTTCCCTCACAGCGCCGCACAAGGTCATTCCTGACGAAACACACCCCTCTTCCCTCACAGCGCCACACTGATGAGTCAACAGTATCATTTGTATGAATGAAGGACCTTATGGTATTAAAAAGTTGAAACATAAGGCAAGAAGCCAAATTCAGCCCCAATTGAACATTCTCTGTATTACAAATACAGCATAAATATATGTTTTCCATAGCTCTTGCAGAGCAAACAGCTGCATTTATTTGCGTCCAAAAACATGGAAAAGTTCCAAGCTATAAGCAAAAAGGAAGGAACTCAGGAAAACAACTCCAGCTTCTGGAAGTGTGAGTCTTCATAAAGATGCTTGTGAAGTTGATTGAAGCAGGTGTGGAAACCTTCCAGCCTGAAGTGTGCCACTTACAGACAACCCCCTGCCATATAATGGTGTCACTCATGGGGAAATACTTCCACATTTAGCTAACAGTCAAATGCCTATTAAGCTTCTTCATCAGAACTTGAGCCACCAATCCTCTCTCTCATCTCCAGCATATGTCAACTCTGTTTCTTATCTCTCCCCTCCCCTCTTTAAACACACATACTCAGAGAGAGAGAGAGAGAGAGAGAGAGAGAGAGAGAGAGAGAGAGGAGAGAG
>NW_004949103.1:17236513-17268355 GCF_000317375.1 Microtus ochrogaster
CATCATGAAATGTATTTTTCCTATGTGTTTTCATGTGAATTCTCCCCCTTTGCCCATGAAGAACGAGACTGGAGAACCTCTATAAAAAACCGCTCGCCTCTCCCCCACCCCACCGCCTCCTAGCCCTGATCTGGGAATCTGGTTGTGATAGATAATGCATTCCTCCCTAAGATGCAGCATTAGCAAGGGAGTGCTTTGAAAGGATTCTATTGCTTCCTTATGTCTTTGCACGTGAACGGGCCTTCTCCGGAAAACTCTGTTCAGCTTTGATTTGCCGTGAAAATCCCTAGTGGAGGGGAGGTTTTAAGGGATGAGGAAGGGAAGCACCACTGAGGGGCTCCTGTGTGCAAACACTATCCCTAGTGCTTCTCTAGAGACATACAAACGAAGTTAAGGTTGGTTCTGTGTGTAGCTGGAGCGGGTAGTCAGGAAGGAGGTGATGGAGAGGGAACGGCAGGCGGGCAGAAGCAGGGAAGGTGGATGGATGGAAGTTTGTGTTGTTTTCACCAGGCGCCAGGGATTGTTGACGCGTGCTGGCTGCCCAGGCAAACTAAGTAGCTATTGTCCTGGTCTTCACAGGACAGCGGCCTCTTCGTTTCACCACTCTCCAGTGTTTCCAGGAACTGAGCTGAGTTCAGATGGTAAGGCACACAAGGACAAGCTTCGTGAAGAGGCTGGCAGTAGACACACATCACGGTGAGGCGGTGTTTATGGACAATGGAATGACCTTATGGGGTCATTCTTGCTAACTCAACCTGCCAGGTTGCTGCAGTGTGACATGCTTGGTTGACCTGTCTGCGTCATTCAAACAAGGAATTAATACCTGTATCAGAAGAACACTCCACAGTAATCCATAAGGGCCTTATGAAAGGCCCAGAGTAGCGAAAACTGTCTCAATACTAGCAGAAATTTGAAAGTCTTCAGTCGCATCCAGTTTTGGCCTAAAGGTGGTGTTTTAGAATTCCTGGGCTTTCTAAAGCACTGTCCAGGGCCCCTGATCTACCAATTCCCCAAACAGCTCTTATCTGTGGCACTTTCTGTTCAGTAAACATCAGCCCACAGAGGTTTGTGAGTGAGAGCCCCAACAGTTCTTCCCAGAGCGGAGAGACCGAGTCTGGGAGATTAGGAACTGTTACAAACCCTCTTCTCCCTCCTCCTCATTAGCCCACCAACACCATTATTTCCATAATCATCTTTATAATTATTTCAAGTGGAAAAGAAGCGACGTCCCTACCTAATGAAAAGAAGGTGGGAGAGAAAAATAGAAGCTGTTGATAGGTGATTGAATAGCCTCTCATAGAAATGCAAACAGCGTGTGATTAAGGAGTTTGAGAGACTGGACCTTGACACATCTTTCCAGCTTAGACTCCCCTCTCTAACCCTTGTAGGGTTTCCTACATCCAGGCTGAATCCTGTCTTTTTGCCATAAGCATTCCCCGGTGTCCTACTGCAGAGCCTCCTCTCAAAGATCACCCAGAAAACTGCACCCCAGTCACAGAGTCCTCCACATTATCCCCTCCTCTGGCTTCCCACAGTTGATGATACTTTATAATTTGCATCACTAACATCCAGGTGCGCATAATGACATGGTCAGTGATAGACCGCATCTACCACATACATGCTCACGTTCTCGAAGATAATAATGGACTTGAAAAACCCCTTTCACTCAGTGATGCTGTAGTCATAGTAACATCACAGTATTTGTGAAGACTCAAGTATAGCACACTGACAGCTCTGCCGGTTGTATAAAGACCCAGCAATACAATTGCAGCGAGAACAGAGTAGTCCGTAATAAACACTCATGTTGCTGGTTTATGTGTTTACCCCACTGCACTCTTAGCGTTATTTTAGAGTGCACAGCTCACTTATTTAAAACTGAGCTCTGTGAAGCAGTGTGCCGCACTGCTTTGTTGGCATCGGTCTTAACATTTCTCATGTTTATGGCATCTCTTCGTGGCATCATTTTCTCTTTCACTTGATTTAATCATGTATTGTTTGTTAGTTGTGACCCTGGGTACAACAGGCTATCTAGACATACACTATCACCTAGGCATGCAGAAGTCTCTACCACCCAGGTTTGTGTAAGCACATTCCGTGATGGTCTCACAAGGACAAAACATTAGTGCAATACATTTCTTAGAGCAACGCTCATCTTTGGACAATGGATTACTCTCTGTCTTTCTGTGCCTTCCCACCATGTATGTGTGTGTGTGTGCATGCGTGTATGCGTGTATGCGTGTGCGTGTGTGTGTGTGTGTGTGTACTCTCGCTAGATTACAAGCTTGAAATTGGCCACAGTCACATTCTTCTCTATATCTCCAACTCCAGCTACTACAACTCGTGTGCTTTCAACAGAGTAAGAGCTCAGGAGCTGGAAAGGGGGGGGGTCCAGCTTTTTGGGGCATTTGATATTCTTTTGGATACATCTTTTATCGTGTAAAATATCTGAGGGTTTAGGCCCTTTCTGCCTTGGGGATTTGTGAATTTCCATGCAGTTTCCAAGATCACCATCCTGCTCACATCAAGCATGCTGAAGAGGAAAAAACATGGAGGGTTAGACATAATTGGGTACTGACCAAGAAAAAATGAATGATTAGGGTCCCTTATAATTGAATATTGTAGGTGAAATTTGCCCTGGTTTCTGGGAAGGAGAGGCAAGGTGTTTGGGGTAACAGCACCCCCCCACACACACACATGCGCACACACACACGTATGCACACACGTACACACACACATACACACATGCGTGCACATACACACACATGTATGCACACGCACACACATGCACACATCTAGCATGGCTCCACAAATACCTTCTCAGCCAATGACTACTGAAAAGCTGATCTTTTAATAGATATTTATTGAACTCTTTTTAAAAGGATTATTTTGTTTTTATTTGTGGGTATGTACAAATACATGTGTGTAGTGCCTCGGGAGGCCGAAAGAGGGCGTTGGATGCCCTAGATCTAAAACTACAGGTATGTAAGTCACATGTGGTGCTAGAAAGAGAACCTGGGTTCTTCTGCAAGAGCAATGAATGCTTTAGCTGGTTAGACATCTCCAGCCTCTAAAATGGATTTCAGTAGGCAAGGAGTATGTATATATCTATTCTTAGTCAACTAAGACTTTTCCACTCTCCACTCTAGGGCACCTTAGAGTTTTCTTTTTGCTTATGGAGGGGTGTGGCTTTCCTTTTTAGAAACATTCTTCCTTCCCAACGATCAGACTCATGAAAGGTTTGTGTCACTCTTTCTAGGAGCTGTTGCCTAAGACAGGATTCTGTTCAACAAGAAATGCAGTGTTTCTGCTGCCCCAGAGAGGGAGGGTCTGGGGAAATGAGCCAGAAATCATGATAGTCAATCTCTCTCGGAGATATATATATTGGAATCGACTTCCGAAACAAATGTCTCATGTTCTGAGATGGGTTGGGATTTGATTGAAAAGGGTCCCCATAGGCTCGTGTGTTTGAATTCTCCATCCACAATTGGCACTGTTTGCAGAGGTTATGTGACCTCGAGGAGGTATGGCCTTGCTAGAGAGAAGCACATCACTGAAGGTAGGCTTTAACGGTTGGTTTATAGCTTCCACCTGCTTCTTGTTTCCTGGGTGGGGATGTCCAGTGGGACCCACCATTTTCCTGACCCTCTTGCCATGCCATGCCTTCCCTGCCATGATAGAGCAGATCTCTCTGGAACCATAAGCCACAGAAACTCACTTTCCCTTGAGTTGCTTATGGTCATTGTATTTTCTCACAGCAACAGAAGAATAACGAATACAGAACCCCAGGCCCAAGCAGGTACCACCCAAAGCCGTGCAAGCCTCCTGCTCGGTGGACTGATTCTACTCCATCCTCTGTGTGATTATCCCAGGAAATACACATTACTGCTTTCTATGATGCCATATATAAGAAAATTAGATTCTCTCATCTGAAATTGATGGGTCCTTCAGTCTCTGACTGCCATTTGTGTCTCAGATCAAGCTAGTGCTTGTTCAAAATTTATCCTGCTTTCATTTTTTGGGGCTGTTCCATTCCCATCATCTTACACATACACAGAAGGCCAAATAACATTGTACTTGCATATAGCTTCAAATGTGCTATATATAATGGCAGACTGACACGCATGGCAATACAACAGTGAGAAACTAAGCGTAACCTCCCAGTGAGTTAGCAAATGTGGGGGTTGTATTTCGCTCATACAGCATACTCATTGTGTGGTTGTCTGTGTCAATCGGGAAGGTGCCTCTGTTCCACACCCACATCGGGGTACCCACCATGACAGCCTTTCTACTCCTCCATGGCCACATTTGGGACAGGTGATCATTGCAACAGGAGAAAAAAGATCATCAAATACTTTCACACACACACACACACACACACACACACACACACACACACACACACACCATTGACCAAAATGAGTCACATGACTCCTTCCAATAGGAGAAAAAATATATATTTGTGAGTATTTTCATCTTTTCTACTCATGAATCTTCAAAACTATTTATTTGTTGAGACTCTCTGAATTGCCCATGAAGCTGGACTTGACCTCATCCTGTAGCCCAGTAGACTTTGAGTCTTACAGGAGTGTACAACCAGGGCAGCTTTTACACCAGAAAAAAAAGAAAGAAAGGAAAGGAAAGGAAAAAGAAAGAAAGTGTTCTTCCAGATTCTGATACCAATGTCTCCTGTAGTTGAATTCCAAAGGTATTGTGTGTGGCATCATTTGGAACATGTATTTCAATCTCACATGGAAGCTATAGGAACATATATGTATAGATATAACTACTATCCATATGAAACAGAAGTCACCCTCTTTCCCTCCTGCCTCTGCATCTTGCAACTCATTTAAATGCTCATAAGCACCTCTGGAGGGAGCTACGTTTCCAAGTCCAATTCACGGACAGGAAAACTGGACATAAAATGGCGAAGGTTCTAATAGGACCCCGGCACAGGCATTTCTGTTCCCAGCACAAACCAGATCGTGGCTCCCCATTTGAACTCCCTCACCAATTAAGAGAGCAATATGAAACTGATTCCGTTCCTTGTTTCTCATGTAGCCAACTCCAGTTCTAGGCACTCGGTTGCTTTTCCCGAAAGGCTTTGCATGCGATGAAGCCTTTTCCCATGAAGGTCTTCGATGAGGCTGATCTCGCCTGAGTTTCCCTTCCTGTTCTGCCAGACTGCTCCTGCTACCCAGGAACCATCTTAGGAGACATGATTTTTTTTTCCTCCTTAAAAAGCTACAGGTCATCACAGAAGATAGCATGGGGTCTTTGGGGACATCTAGGGGGCAGCCAGGCAGAAGCTGCAGAAGTTAAGACACTCAGGAAGGAATGGAACCACTTTGTTTATATTGCGTTTGATTTTGTGCTTAAGAGACTGTTAAATTGAAGGAGGGAAGTGTGGCTGCTAAGTCTATTTGGCCTTCTTTTGAGTCCCTAAACTCTGTAAATAAATCCAGGTCCCCAGAGAGGACTCTCCTTGGCTTAAATGTGGATTCCCGGTAAACTGTAATCCCCTTCCCCTGGCTGTGAGCCTTCTGCAGACTAAATTTAGAAAAATTAAATTACAACCCAGCACTGTGGCTCCCAAAATGAAATGTATAGGCCGGAATGCCTGAAAACACCAGAGAGAATGTTGCTCAAAGGGAAGCGCCGGGGACCCGGTGATCAATCTCACATGTCTGCCCTCAGAGAAGCAAAGATCCTGTTCATTTAGAGAGAAAATGGGACCATGCCAACCAATTTAGAACCATCAGAGCAATGATTGGGGAGAGGAGCCCCTATCTAATTATGCTTCTGTGCTCCAACGAGGCATGAAAGAAATCACCGTCAACCTGTTTCAGAGAAAGGTGACTGCGATGTGCCGCATCCAACGGCTGTCTCAGGAGTGTGCAGTCCGGGCCAGTGCGTCGGGGAGAAACTGCTGGGAAATGATCTTCCTTGGTGACTAACAAAGAGAGGGCTGTTCTTGCATTTGGCCTGATGGAAAAATTGTTGGGATCTCAGGAATTAATAAGGAACTAGCAGTCCCAGATTGGATGTGCTATCCTAGAAGTACGGACTTGTCTGTACTTAAAGGGGAGGGCCGAGTGGCACTAGAAATCTATCCTGGAGAGAGGGGACTAAGTGGTACCTTGTCATTAACCTACCCACAGGATAGCTCTGTGCTACCCAGCGAATGGTAATAATGCCCACGTCATTTTAAAACGTGCTGCAGACCTTCAACCAAAGTCTTTTCTGGATTTTGTTTAAATGTCTATTTTCTCAGTAACCCAAGACAGATCTCTGATTTAAAAGGCAGATGCTGGGCTGGGGGAATAGCTCCGTGGTGGAATGTGTGTTTAGAGTATATAAGGCTATGGGCTCAATTCCTAGCATTGACAAATACATAGAATAAAATGAAAAGTCCTTGTAAAAGAATAAAGGGCAAACATAACTGGATGTTGGGACCTACAGGACAGTATTTTGCATTTTTAAAAGTGTTTATGTATATGAGTGTTTTGCCTGTATATATGTATGTGCACCACATGCCTGCCTGGTGCCCACAGAGGACAGAGGAAAGTGTCAGATCTCCTGGAACTAGAGTTACTGATGGTGGTAGACACCACGTCATACATCACTGCTGGGATTGAACCTGGCTCTTCTGCAAGGCAACAAGTGCTCTTCACTGCTGAGCCATTTCTCCAGTCCCAAGGAAAACATTTGGATATGAGCTTTTTGTTTTGTTTCGTTTTGTTGTAGTCAAGTAAGCCTCAGGCATCAGTTAGCATTCCTAATATATTAACTTGTCCAACAAATATTTATCAGTCCTGCAGTAAGTGAATGGAGTATTGTCCTAAAAAATGAGATTACCAGTAGTTAAAACTGCATTCTTATCTTGGAACTAGGGAGATAGCTCAGTGGTTAAGAGATAGCCACACAAGCATGAGGACCTAGGTTCACGACCCAGAACCCACATAAGAAAGCTGAGTACATAACAGAGGTGTTACACACTTGTAATCCCAGATTAGGGGACATGAAGACAGGTACCTGGGCTCGCTGGCCAGCCAGTGTAGCCTGTTCGGCAAGCTCCAGACCAAAGAGGAAACCCTATATCAAAAACAAAATGAAGCCGGGCGATGGTGGCGCACGCCTTTAATCCCAGCACTCAGGAGGCAGAGGCAGGCGGATCTCTGTGAGTTCGAGACCAGCCTGGTCTACAGAGCTAGTTCCAGGACAGGCTCCAAAGCCACAGAGAAACCCTGTCTCAAAAAACAAAACAAAACAAAACAAAAAAAAAGACAAGATAGGTGATTCCTACAGAATAGACTCCACATGTATGCAATCACACCCGTACTCTCATGTGCACACACATGGAAACACACGCACACACGCACACATCCCTTATCTTTCCTGGTGCAGCAGCACATGCCTAGAATCCAAACACTTAGGAAAGTGAGACTAAGACAAGAGGGTTGGGGAGTTTCAAGGTAGCCTAGGCAACACTGTGAGTAGCAAGATCTACACGCTACTATTATTTAACTGGCAAAGACCTATTTCTTGCTCAGTATCTGTAGGTGACAGGAAGTTCTTGTCTTAATCATTTTCTGTTGCTGTGAATAAATACTTGACAAGAAGAAACTTAAAAGAGGAAGTTATCTATTTCAGCTTACAGTTTATTGTGGAGGGGAAGACATGACAGAGGTGATTCCACAGTGGCAGCAGTGCTGAGCTGAGACACCTCACTTCTGAGATGGTGTCAGAACAGGAAGCGTAAAGATGACAGGAAGAGGTGAGCAGGGCTACAGAACCTCAAGCTATGCTCTTGTGATGGCTAGAAAGAAAATGGCTGTCAAAGGAAGTGGCACTATTAGGTGTGGCCTTTTGGAGGAAGTGTGTCACTGTGAGGGCAGGCTTTGAGGTCTCTTTGGCTCAAGCTTCCCTCAGTGTGACAGTCAGTCAACTTCCTGTTATCTGCAAGATATAGGACTCTCAGCTACAGCACCATGTCTCCCTGCATGCTGCCATGCTCCTTGCCATCATGATAACCCCGAAACTGTAAGCTAGACACCCCAATTAATGTTTCCTTTATAAGCGTTGTCGTGGTTATGATGTCTCTCCACAGCAATAGTAGCGCTAACTAAGAAAGCTCCCAAGGACCTACCTCCTTCACCTCTTAAACATTCCACAAATGGGCAGGAGAGATGCTCAGCAGGCAAAGGTGCCTGCTGCCAAGCCTGGTGACCTGAGTTAGATACTAAGAGCCCACATGGTGAAAGTAAAGAATTGACTCCCAAAAGTCATCCTCTGGCCTCCACATATGAGCTATGGCACATTTGTGCGCGCGCACACACACACACACACACACACACATACACACACACACACACACACACACACACAAATAATAAGTTTAACTTTTCTTTAAAAATTGAAGAAAAAGATTCCATGCCTTTTCCAAATAGTGCCACCAACTGGTTCAGACACATGAACCTCCAAGGGACATTTCACATGCAAACCGATTCCAATGCACTTGGTCAACCAGAGATTCAGGGAGATAAAGGTTGTGTTCTTTGAACAATAGATTATTTCATATCTCATTACTAAAGAGGAGAGGAAAAGATAGAGACTTGCACATTGGTTCTTATATGCTCAGGCATTGAAGTGATATACATTACCTCTGCTCACAACCATTGGTCAGAATTAGTCACGTGACTCTCCCTAACCATAGGTGGGCAGATACATATGGGGAGAGTACTTGGAATTTGGTGATGAGTCAAAGAAGAGGGAGGTTGCAATCCTTTGTGAGTTTTAGGCCCCAAATTCATGCTCTTCCCTAAACACTAAATTGCATCTGTAAGGATATCTGCTTGTGGGGGAGGGAGCATTAACCTTCTTCCTATTGTAGCAAGTTATCTGAGAGAAACAATTTAAGGGAGGAGAGATTTATTTGGGCTCACAGTTTCAGATGTTATGATCCATGACCTTTGTGGTTCTGGGCCGTGGTGAGGCAGATCATGGCAAAAAGGATAACCTGGAGTAAAGCTGTTCACCTCATAGTGGCCAGGAAGTAGAGAGTGCAGGAGAGAGCATACCTGCCTGCCAGGCTTCCTCTGAATTTTCCATCTAGCCCCCATCCTAGCAGACTGCATTCAGGATGGGTCCTACAAGTCCATTGTATCTGTAAATAACTTCACAGATAAAGGCAACGGAGTACTTTGCTAACCTTTTAGACATTTTCAGTTTAATCAAACTGATAACCAACATTAGCTAGCATTGTAAGTATTTAATACTTTTGCATATGCTTTCTTATTTTGCTGCAAAGATGCTCACTCAGAATGGTGGCCCGTACATGCTTGAAATCTCTTCTTGACTGATAGATTGATTGATCTGTAACATGAAGTTCAGTCAACTGAAATAGCCATAGTTCACCCAGACCACAATCTTCAGGTAACACTTATTCAGTTCACCCAGGCCCTAAGAATGCATCTATACCACTCATTCCTTACTGGCATCAAAGCGAAGTAATATACCAAGTAGGAGGAATATGAGTTTGGGAATACCATGAGCAAAAAATGGGGAACACAGTTTTTTTTTCCCTTTGACCATTAAAATAAGCTTTACTTCTCTGCAGGAAACAGCATTAAGTGCTTAAAAAATAAATACCTTTTAAAGATGCTAAATCTGTTGCCAAGGTGCAAGTACCCTCCTTTAATATAAGCAAATTTGGAGAGCTCCTATGTGCTGACTTCCAACGATGCCCTAAATGACTTGAGCAGATGATGATAATGATGATAGTGATGACGGCTATTTCAGGCAAGTATCGCTTGCGGCATCATCAGAGCGCTCAAGGGCAGGTCCATTATTGGTCTTGGGTCCTGCCCCCACGGCTATGCTTCCTCTCCCTTCCTCTCCCGTCAAACCTTCCTTTGTCCTTCAAGACGTAGTTTTCCAGACATTTGCTGTGAGAACTGGGTGCTGACTCAGGAGACAAGCATGGGTAACTTCTGGGATCTGCTGGTCACATTTTAGCATGAGTTCCCACACAGGTGCTAGCTAGGATCCACTCCTAGGCTGTGACTTGGTAGGTCCAGGGCAAAAACCTGAGAATTTGCACTTGCTAAGTAAATAGCCCCCACGCCCTGCCAAATTTACGCCCATCACAAACCTCAGACTGTAATCCTATTGGCTTCTGAGATGAGATAAAACAGGACATGCTCCATGTGGTATGGCTGTAGATACAATGTAGCCAGACTGGAAGTAACAGCCTTGTAGATTGCTCAGTGAGGGTGAGATTGTGCTGGCTTAGGTTGGGGTCTAAATTCAATATAAGTCTTTATAAGAAAAATAAATGCAGCTCTCAGACCCAGAGAGACATAGTAGAACGCTATGTTGATGACTGATGCAACATTCGGAATGATGAATCTGCAGGCTGAGAGACACCAAACACTGCTGGGAACGCCAGGAATGGGGAAGAGGCAAGAAAAGATCCTTCCTCTGTCTTCCAAGTATGTGTGGTCCTGCTGGCAACTTCATTGTAGCCTCTGGCCTCCAGCACTGTGAGAGAAAGATTGCCATTGTATTAAGCACTCTGGCAATGTGTTCCGCAGCCCTAGGAAGCAGATGCATCTTGTAATGCGGATACTGTTGGCATGGGAACCATAACTTGAGAACCCTTGTTTCCGGGCCTTTCTATAGGTGAAAAAATAATAAAGAATTCAGAAGACGACTCTGCGTGAAAACGGACATTCTAACATGGATGTTTTTCTCTTTTGTATTGGATTTGTAGTGGACATATGTTGTTTGGGGGTCACCCCAAAGCATCCTGGATTTTATTTTACAGACTACCATGAAGTTAGAGCCCTCTTTCTGTGGTCTGATACAACAGTGGTCGGCACATGACCCAGCCTTGGCTGCATTATACTCTCTGTTCCAGGACTTCGGATAGGAAAGTCATGCAGGTGCACAAATCCGGCATTTGCTATTCCCACTGCTGTGCCCAGACACTGTGATGAAATGGGTGTCCTAGCTGGGGTGCCTTGCATTAACCTTCCATCTCCAGGTCAATTCTCCAGCCTCCTGAAGAGTCTGGGAGTCCCCAAAATCCTTCCAGTAAATCTCGTTTTGTTAAAGCGAAGTCTGTTTTTGTTGCTAACTACAAATAATTTAACACAGACTATGTGTTGTCTGCCTATGTCCCTGGCATGGTCTAAACTCAGTTAAGCTGAGTTTTCGTTGCTCTCATTTTGTTCTGAAATGCTGCCCCACTTCCTCACAAGCTCGTGTTTTGAAAGTTTGGTCCCTGGTGCAGCAGTCCTCAAGGTGAGGTGACTGTGACATGGTTGAATTGCGGGCTCCGTCCTCATGGGAGGAATCATGCATTTATGGATTCGGAATCTAACAGATCTTAAGGGAAGGGCTTTGTTATAAGCATGAGCTCTCTCTCTGCTCCCTAACCACAGTGAAGTGAGCAGCGTTGTTCCTTCATGGGTATGATCACACCACACTCCTATGCTACGCCAGACACAGACACAAAGCAAAGCCTGTAACTGTGAGCACCAAATCAGCACTTCCTCCAGGAAGTGGATTTTTCTGGGGCACTTGCCGTGCTGCTGGAATGCTAACACAAATATCCTAGGGCTTTTCCTAGGTAGGGACACAAAGGGAAGGTGTCTGTCTGCTAAATATTTATTTTTAAAATAGTCTTTTAAGCTGCAGAGAAGGCTCACAGGAGTGCTTGCTGCTCCTCCAAAGGACACAAGTTCAGGCAGAATCCACATCGAGCGGCTCACAATTCCAGCTCTGGAGTATCAGATGCCCTCTTCTGGCCTCTGAAGGCACCTGAACACACACGATGCACATGCACGCACGCATACACGCATACAGGCACAAATAAAAATTACTTTTTCAAAACAGCTCTTTGCTTGACTTTGGTTTGGCTAACCGCCATTGCACAAATAATAAGAATGAGATTGTTGGTTGGTTAGCTAGAGTGATCCCTTGAGGAAGGGTATTTTTACTGGAAACTTCTAAGGAGACAGCAGAGCTGGTGAAAGTGAGTCTTTATCCCAGCACTGGGCAGGATGTTCACAATCACCAGCTTACCATGGAAGCTGATACTAATCTTTATAACTTATTATGATAGGCTTGGTGACTGGTGTAAAGGGTCTTCTCGAATTCGTGTTTATATGAACCCCTCATATAGCCCTGAAAAAGACGCCTCTGAGTAGTATTCAGGTGTAGTCCTACCTTCCTGTTATGAGCTAAATGACCACCTCTTGCGGATGTCACCTGCCTCCACCCTCTGAGCCTCTTTATAGCGCTTTTCATGTGTTGAAGTCAATAGTTCCTTCGATTACTTGGAGGTCAGTTTCTCATGCAGGGCATTGTAACTATGTTTTGTAACCATTGGCTAAATTAGACTAACTTTCCTCCCTTTCTTGATGTAATAAAATGAAATCATTTCAACTCATACCTGCTCTTTGTTTGCCAAACTCCTTCCTCCTAACCTGGACACTTACTCAGACATCTTGAATGGAATTCCCATGGGCCCCTTCTCCAAATCCCATCTTCCCCTTCCATGAACTCCAAGCCATAGCTGCCCAAATTTCTTCAACAAGCTTCCTGCAACACAGGAAACAAATTTTGCTGCCACCCCTCCTATAGGTTTCACAGAGCATCACAAAATGTTCCTGCTTAAAAATTAGAGGAATAGCAAAGTGCCTTCCAAAGTTCAGCCTGAGTTTAGAAAATTCATTACAATGAAAAGAGAAAAAGAATTTTTCTTTATTGCTGATAGTTAGTGGCATTGATGGATCACGGCAGAACCATCCGCAATATGGCCAAATAACTTCACTAGAGAGGGTTTTATATAGCTACAGCTAAAATTCAATGAACTGATTCAGAAGACTCAGTATAAAATATAACAGTGGCTTCCAGTGCCAAATCAATTTGGGGGCTCGAAGGGAGAGAGAGAGCCTTCGTTCCCTCCCCTTTCATGGATGTGACTTTAACTAGACTATAAATTCCGAGGCAGAGGAGTGGCAGGCAGTGGGTTACAGCAGGTGATTTAAGAGACCTACCATGAAAAATCAGCAAGCGGTGGCAAACACCAGCACTCAGAGAGCATATGGCTATGGAGACTGTCCTCGAGAAACGTTGGAAGGCTTGAAGGCTATCCTGGGCGAAAGGTGCATGTGTGTGTACGTGTGCGTGCCTGTAGAAGACAAAGGGGAATGCCGTCTTCCTCTATTGCCCTCCACCTTATATTTTGAAACAGGGTCTCTCACTAGAGCTGGAGCTCACTGAGTAGCTAGGCTGGCAGCCAGCGAGCAGCTGGGGTCCTCCTGTCCTCACCTCCCAGCTCAGGGACTATGGGTGTGTGCCACCGTGCCTAGCTTGTTACATGGACGTTAGATTCAGACTGGGGCCCCCACGCTTTAGCAGGAAGCGTTTTACTCGTGGAGCCATCTCCCCAGCCTTCCTCACTCCTGACTTTACTCTTCCCGATCTTTTGGCTTTCGCGGTTCTTCTGTCTTCTCTTCCACGATGTCTCCTGAACCTTAGGAGGAAATTCCTTTTGGGACCAAGAACTCGGCAATCACTTATTCTCAGTATTTTGGCCACCACCCACTTCTGAAAAGGCGTCTCTTATCAAGGCTGAGAGCTACGCTAGTCTATGGGTATAAACAGAAATATGTAGAAGGAAGTCTACGTGTCCATATACATGTCCATTTGGCAGACTACCAAGAGCTGGTTTTCCCATAACACCTGTGATGTGCCTAGCCACAGGCTTCTGAGCAGTTCTACGGAACCAAACATGTATTCCCTACCATGGAGTCAACCTCAAATTTGATCAGATAGTGGTTAATTAACCCCAGACCATTTATGCCAATATGGCACAGTGGGTGTATCATGCTAGGCAGTTAAAAACTGTAGCATATAGATGATATAACTGGGCATGTCTGCTGATGACTTTCCCTCACATCTTACATACAGCATCTACTGGCACTATGAAAGCTAGCCAGCAGGGAGGAATACCAGCTCTGCGTGTTGGATAGTTTTGGTGGGTGTCTAAGAACAATGGTAGTAGCCTGCATTGTCTGGGGGAGCTTCTGGGGCTCTCTGGTCAACAACTCATAAGGAAGAATCCCACCCCTGGCATCAAGATATAGGATTGAAAACCTACAACTTCTGGGAACAATGTTAGCTACCCATGCAGAGTACTTCTAGTCAACCCTAAGAACAAACAAACAAAAGAACATAGTTTTTGTTAGGTTATAAAGTAGTAGGTTTCTATGTAGTTTTTTTTTTTCATATGCTCTTAGTTTTGGTTGACCCACCCCCAACCTCCACGTTTCTTTAACCCCCCTACTTCCATTCCCTTTTAAACACCCCCCTCCCTTAGTATCCTCCAACCCCTTCTACTTTCATATCACGTGTGACTTACTGTCTGTTCCAGTTGGTTCTGTGTTAGCTTGACACATGCTACAGTCATTTGGGAAGCACGACTCTCAATTGGGAAAATGTCTCTAAAAGATTTTGCCTATAGGCAGGTCTGCAGTACATTTTCTTAATTAGTGGTTGATGTGGGAGGGGCCAGCCCAGTTTGGGTGGTGCCATCACTGGGCAAGCAGTTCTGGGGTGTCTAATAAAGCAAGCTGAGCAAGCCATGGGGCACAGACCAGTAACTAGCACTTTCCACAGCCTCTGTATCAGTTACCGCCTTGACTTCCTGCCCTGAACGTTCCCTGAATGATGAACTGGAAGATTAAATAAATCCTTATCTCTCCAAGTTGTTTTTTTGCTCATTCATGGTGTTTTATCATAGCAATAGAAAGCTAACTAAATACTATCCTCCTCCTCCCCATTTAAATTTCCCCCTATACCTCATCCCTCCCTCCTTTCTGGCTACGTGACCTTGACTACTCCAACTTAAACACAGCTATCAAAAATTAAATCTAAGAACTACGCGTAAGAGAGAACACGAGGTGTTTCCCTTTCTGGGCCTAGGTTATCTCACCCCAGTATGATATTTTCAGTTCTTGTTCATCTTCCTGCAAATACCAAAAGCCCGTTTTCCCTTAGTCACGAGTGGAATGTCACTGTGCACACGTGCCACATTTTCCTCGGCTGTCCCACAGCTAATGGACATCTATGCTGATTCCAAGTCCTAATATTGTGACTAGGGCAGCAATGAACACAGATACACAGGGATCTTTAGGGCAGGACATAGAGCCCTTTGGGTAGATGCCCAGGAGTGGGATAGTCGACTCATGTGTTAGTTCTAGCTTTTGCTCTTGGAGAAACCTCTATACTGGTTTCCATAGTGACTATGTCAATCTATACTCCCATCAGACACCATCCCCCAATCGTATATTCTCAAGGAATTACAGTTCTAACACAGGAATTCTGGACAAACCCCTAAACCATAGTCAAGCCTTTCCCCAACATGGTACCAGGGCCTCTGTTTGGGAGGAAGAAGTGGAAGCCAGGGCTTGCAATTATGTAGAGGGACTTGGTCCCTGTGATGGGTGATTAGCACATCTGTGGTTATCCCTGGGCTCTAGCTGGTCCCCCAAGTGACAGATCACTCGTGTGCCTCCTGGTTTAATGTATTCTTATCTTCCGGATCTCCCTGTTGCCGAGTTTCCAGGGCAAGCTGCCCCAGATGCTTCCATGCAGACTGATTCATCCTCACTCATGTCTGGGAGCTTTTAAACCTGGGGGTGGACAGCGTGGGCCTCGGGAGTGTGCTTTTGTGCATTAGCAGTTGATTTTCAGCACCAAATATGCAGCCGTCAGTCTTGGAGGGACGTCATAATACAGCCTCAAAAGTGCAGGGTCCAAAAGAAAGGGCGTTATTAATGGGAAAAAAAAATTTAAAGTCATATTAAAGAGCCTAGAGTCTAGTGGAAAAAAGCCAAGAAATGGAAGCAAAATTAGCATTATTATAGCTTTTCATGGTAACTTACCCTGGGTTTTTATGGTGGCTTTATAAAAAAGGGAGGGAAAAAAGGGAAAATGTAGCTGATCATACTTTATCCAACCAAATACATTTTCCATTCCCCGTGCACCTGCGATCCTGACTGGATTTAAAGGGTTTGCTTTTCAGGGCCCTTCTGTGGCCATTTACACCTCACAGCATCCGTGGGGAGACAGCATTCTGTGTGGACCGGTAAACAGCAGAGCCCACAGAGGCCTTTCAGGAAAAGTTCAATTTAAGGGCCAGGGATTGTGCCTATTAATTTACATGTTAATAATCCAAATCTTCACAAAGCCCCAAGTGGAAAGGCACAGTCACAACAGCCTTGATCTCAGGTATCAGAGGACAAGATGGTCTGAGAGAGCCAGGCCTTCTCCTTCCCCCACTAAGAAGTCACTCTGGCCTGACTGCAGAACACCGGTGCCCAAGGTCTTGAGGACATCTTCTCAGTTCACATTTCGGGTTTGTCATTGATGTTTCATTTTGGTTTTGGTTTTGACAGGGTCTCTCTGTGTCAGCCTGGCTAATGTGGGGGTCCCTGTGCAGACCAGGCAGGCCTCAAACTCAGAGAGATCTGCCTCACCTCATGAGTGTTGAGACTAGAGACACGCACTGTCACGCCCTACCTCAGTTCAGCTTTAAGGCCCTCACAGTGACACTCTGGGGAGCATTGCAAGACACGCATGTGCACGTCACACAGACTGTGTATAGCTATGTGTGTCTTCTGTGTGTGCATGTTGCTCTGTATATTTCTGTGTGTGCATGTTGTCTCTGTAGATTTCTGTGTGTGCATGTGTCTCTGTAGATTTCTGTGTGTGCATGTGTCTCTGTAGATTTCTGTGTGCATGTGTCTCTGTAGATTTCTGTGTGTGCGTGTGTCTCTGTAGATTTCTGTGTGTGCGTGTGTCTCTGTAGATTTCTGTGTGTGCGTGTGTCTCTGTAGATTTCTGTGTGCGCGTGTGTCTCTGTAGATTTCTGTGTGTGCATGTTGTCTCTGTATATTTCTGTGTGTGCATGTGTCTCTGTATATTTCTGTGTGTGCATGTGTCTCTGTATATTTCTGTGTGCATGTGTCTCTGTAGATTTCTGTGTGCATGTGTCTCTGTAGATTTCTGTGTGTGCATGTTGTCTCTGTAGATTTCTGTGTGTGTATGTGTGTGAGGATGTATGTGAGAGACAGAGAGTAAGAGGGAGAATTGCGTGAAAGAGTGCGTGAGGAAATGTATGTCTGATTGTGGAGCCAGAACACAGTCTAAAGAATGACACCTTGTGAGCAATGCCCTGGGGAAACCGTGACAGAGGCTCCAGAAAAAGAGCACAGGGCCTTTTACCTCAGGGACACTTTGTTCCGTGGATTGTTCTTGGGTGTGATTTCATGCCTCCTGTGACAGACATTAACATTCAATTTCTAAGACATGTTTGTTCTTGCTGGCTGTCAGAACATAGCTATAGAGCCCAACCTGGTCAGTGTGTCCTGAATCTAGATATGGCCTTCTGCCTTGATTTTACGCTTCCCCAGATAAAATCTATATAGTACATGCAAGGCAATTGTGTTTAAATTGGTATGTCCTGAGAAAGTTCTAGAAAACCGCTGCTCTGTTAATATTTAGTATGTGTTTCAGATGTTTATTTACATGTTATGCTCATGTTTCTCTGAACTCAACCTTCCTTAGATCATCGCTTTCTTCGCTTCATTCATGTAGAGAGCACCCTGGGACTAAAGTAAGGCTGTCTACAGCATTAGACTGCAGTCTGTCCCTTCCCGTCAGGTTCTCAGGTCCCAGGTCCAGCAGACAAGATCTGCTCAGTTGGGCTGAAAAGTACGTGTGTATGTCTGCAGGTGGGATTGTGTGCATACTTCTCCATGTTTGGCTTTATGTCTGCCTGCATGTATTCTGGTGTTAACTGTCTGAAACACTGGATTAGCTTGCTTTGGAAATCGGTGAAGTTTAAGTGGCTTTTTTTAAAATGTGAAACCTCTTTTAATGGTCAGAAACACTCATAATATGGAACTTACCACCTTAACCATTTTTTAATGGTGGTTCTATCCTGGGGCTGCTGGTCCTGGATTCTGTGAGCAAGCAATGGGAAACAAGTCAGTAAGCAGCAACCTTCCGTGGCCTCTGATTCAGCTCCTGCCTCCACTTTCCTGCCGTGCTTGAGTTCTTGTTCTGATTTCCTTTGACAATGAAGTATAAGCAGAATAAACGCTTTCCTCCCTAACTTGCTTTTTGATTATGGTTCTTCACTGCAGCAATGGAAACCCTAAGACACACAGGTAACACCAACATTACAGAGGGGCACGTTCACACCATAGCAATATAGGCATAACCCAAGAGATGAGCAGTTAAGTGCGGACGGTATGAATTCTAGTCAGCTTTACATATGCAACGTATAACATGAATGAACCTTGAAGACATTAGGTTAAGTGACACAGACCATTCATGAAAGAACCAAGCTGGGCTGGGTGGCCCACACCTGTAATCCTAACCCTTGGGAGACAGAAGCATGAGGATTAGGAATTTAAGGTCATCCTTGGCTTTATCGTGAGTACATGAAAATCCTGTCTCAAAAACAAGTGCTGTATGCTCCTCCTAATGTTTAAGACCCCAGAGTCCTCAAAGTCACAGAAATGGAAAGTAGAATAGTCATCGCTAGAGGCTGAGGCAAGAGGGATGCAGGGAGTCACTCCTACAGAGTTTCAGGGTTTCAATGTGTTTCTTGAGATGGATGGTGCTTGTGGCCCACAGAGAGCCATACACCATTATGAACTGTACCCTCAAAAGCAGTCCAGGCAATCTTAGTTTTTATCTTGACCCAAGGAAATGGCAGGAAACTAAACTGCATGTGTCAGACTCTGGAGGAACATGTGAAGTCACTGAAATACTAGACTATCGAGAGGTAAAAACGTAAGCTTCGTGTATCATCTACCAAATTAACTGGATGCGGGAAGAGTCAATCCTCCCTCTGCTGCCTGAGAACCTTCACGGTTTCACTGAGATGACAGAAAACCTCGTGAACCCAACCCACAGCAAGGGCTTTTCTGAACTGGCCCAAGCTCACCCTCTGAGCACTGGCCCTTGTTTTAACATGAGAAATGATTTCCGAAATGACTTCTTAGGCCGTTCTGTTCTTGTAAAGGCTGCAGGCCTCTTGGTGTCCTCCAGTTGAACACGGAGTCTGTTACACGACCCTGCTCCGAGGGCTGGTCCAGCCCTGAGTGCCCCAGACTATGAAATAAGTTATCGAGATCCACCATTATTCTTGTTGCCTCCAGCACGGTCACAGGCTCCCTAGGATGTCAACCCAGTGAGTTCGTGGCACTGTGGGTACCACTGTAGAATGCTCAGTGGATGGGAAATAAGTCCACAAAGAATTGGGGAGCTGCCACTCTGTAAAATAGATAAGCAGGCCAGAATATTCCATCCAGAGTAAACAACAATACAAAAAAATACACATTGAAATTTAGACCTGTGATTAAGAAAGAAGTATAAACTGGGAAGACCTCAAGGTGTTCAGAGGGCATACATTACCTGCTTGATAAAGCTGCTGCAACCCAAGGTATTAGGGAAACTAGAAACTTCTAGATTTAGGTGGTTCCCAGAGCATGAGAAGGTCATTTAGTGGGATTATAGTTTCAGATCCTGGCAGCTAGAACCATATGTCTGTATGGTACTAGACACATATTTGACAGGAACTGTACTACAGCAAACCTCTGGTCCAGTGGTAGAGACATAGGATGAACATCACGTGGCCAACTTAATGCTTGTCAGAAAAAAAAAATCAGGCAGACCCCAGTGACCTTCCACTGTAAGGCAGAAAGGTACCTCTGGGGTCAGAAGGTACAGGTTAGTCTGCTCATTGCTGTGATCCACCTGCCCTCACTCCCCCTGACCGGCAGGGGAACTTCCTTGTGGTCTGTAATTGACAAGGATGTTTGTGTTCTTTCTGGCCGGTGGGTCTCCACAGAAGGAGTAGAGGTATAAAAGGTTGCTGGGAAAAATAAAGGCTGCTGTTCTTCCATCAGAAAAGAAGCCTCCATGTCTCAATCCCCGCACCCCCCGCCAGTCACGGCTATCCAGGCTGCGCAGGGCGCAGCACTCATGTTCCAATGCTACTGACTGGTACTTCATTGAGTCCTCCTCAGCCCATACCTATTGTAACTCATGCAGCATCCTCCACAACGCCAAGAAGGAAGAAACCAAGCCAAACCCAACCAATTGATTTACTGACTTAATATCTAGGTATAGGCCTAAAACTACCACCAGACTACAGCAAGAGAGAGAGACAGAGACAGAAAGAGAGAGAGAACTCAAGGGTTAGTTGCCAAGTGAGCAAACTCTGTTCTATGGGCCAAATCTCTCCCAAGTACTTGTTTTTATAGATAAAGTTTTATTTAAACAGCCATGCCTAGTTATGTTTATATTATTTGCAGCTTCATTTCTACTGTGACAACAAATTTGTGTGCTTGCAACAGCGACCAGATGGCAGACCAAAGGTAAAATATTTACTTCCTAGCCCTTTGCTTGCAGTTTGCTAGTTCCTTCCTTACTCACGTGGTTGTTAAGACAATATAGTCAGACTGAGAACAGAGAGGTCTGGGGAAGTCAGACGTAGACAGAGCCGTGGGGGTAGACACAAAGTGTAATAACTTTGAGGACTGCACTAGAGCTCATAAGAAGAAGTGATATTAACTGCAGAAGAAATATGAAGCCATCAATGGACCAATGACTCAGTCAGTACACAGGAGCCTAAGCCCAGCCGTGATCCTGCCAGTTTGTGTGCTATAGGTTCATGAGTGGAGTCACTCTGGCTGTGACAGGAGCTTGTCACGGGCTCAGTAGCCCAGGCTATCTCTCACCAATGTTCACAGCTACTAACACTGCTGAACCTGTAAACCGCCAACCATGGAGAACCATGAACTGCCATTTCTCGGGAGTCCAACAGCCACTTTGAAGCCAATAGATTTTATCTGATGCCTTCCGGTATGAAAGGACAACTTCACCCTGACCAGAATGTGTCCTCGATATTGGTTTGCCTCCAATAGCATCACAATCAAAAGGCTTGCAAAGGTCTTCTCTATTTCACCAGAAATGCTAAAACATTTGCCACCCCAGCAGTCTCCAGTGGAAAGGACGGAGCAGAACCAGTGAACCCAAAGTTGGAATCCATCATATAGAAATAGCAAAACCACCCAAAAACTATTAAAAGACTCAGGTTGGACCAGCTGTGTCCTTTAACCACAGCGGAGTTAAATTTGAAATCAATAACAGAAATAAATACCTTTGGAAATTTTGCAAACGGTTGAAGTGGTTTTTGTTATTCAGTTTTCCATTGCTTTGAGAGGAATGGAGGGAGGGAGGGGAAGCCGTGGTTGGGATGTATTGTATGAAGGAAGAATAAATAAAAATTTTTTAAAAGAAAAATACCTGAGATAGCCAATTTATAAAAAGGCTTATTTGGGTTCTCAATTTGGGAGGGTTCAGCACATGACTGGTTGGCCCCATTACTGCAGGTCTGTGGTAACATTATAACAAGAGTGCAGAGTGCAGCAAAATCATTCATTTCAGAGGCAGGGACAAAAGAGAAAGAAAAGGTACCCATAATGCCCTTGACATACCGCTGATGACCTAAAACACCTCACTAAGGAAGGCTAAGTTGGACCGTTTCCCAACGGGCTGGGAACCAAGCCTCCAGAGGTCAGGCCTGTTTGTTGTTTTGAGACAGGGTGTCATATAGCCCAGGCTAACTTCCAACTCACTGTGTAGCTGAGGCTGGCCTTCTCCTGGTGAGTGCATAATTACAGGTAAAGACCACCGCACCCGGTTTGGAGATGTGTCTTTATCAGCTCGTAGCTGCTGGAAGCAGTCGTCTGTTCCCAGAGCACAGAGCGGCAGGTTAGAAGCCGGAAGAGCTTCGGCACCAGGCAGTTTGGTGAGAGTCAAGGTCAGTTGCGCCTCTGCTTCTCACGAGTATTTTTAGCGGCGGATAAACAAACGGGAACAAATCCTGCAACGGAGCGGAGCGCTCCTGTGCAGTCCACAGTCAAACTAGGTCAGCCTTGGCCCTGTCAACAGAGGCGTACGGGGCCGCTGAAGTGGAAGCGGAAGGTGGCCAGGAGCAGGCTTCTCGCCACGGAGAGGGCTAGCACCTTGGAACTCTGAGACTCTTGGACTTGAGCAACTTTGGAGTCGTCAGCTCCTTGTCCCCCACTACAATCGGTCACTGGACCTAGGATTTGGTGTCATAGCTCCTCAACCACTAAGAAGACTGAGGAGAACTAGCCTCAGTCACAAAAGCACATACCCAACACCGGTACTGTGTACAGCAAGCCTGAGTAACCTCCACTGGGCTAGGACTGAACACAGCGGCCCAGGGCATTGTGGCGCCATGTTTTAGCTGCCCCACCCCTAGCTGGTACAATCCTCAGTCCCTGTGGGTCTCCATTGCTGTCTGTCCCCAGGGGCACATGCGGGGTCAGAGTTAAGGTCTCTGAGCAGCTTCACAGGACCGGAGATGCGGTGGGGCACTGAAGATCTCTTCTTAACTGTCTCTTGCTGGGGACCTCTGACCTCTTCTCTCAGGGGAGCTCAGAAGCACACACCTCACCTTATGGCTGGATTTGGCCCCGGTGTGACCCCACTCTGCACTTAGCCCTACTCTCCTCCTCTTCCTCTCTCTCCTTCCCCATCTGGCTCAGCTCAGCTGCCATTCTTGGCCTCCGGCCCACAGGTTCCCCTTCCATTGGTCTCTTCACCCTCAGGGAACCTGTCCCTGTCTGTAATGGCCAACCTCACCTCAGTATACTTCCTATCTCATGGTCTGTCTTAGAGAAATTAAAATATTTGCCTATTTCTTCTGCTAACTTTACAACCTGTGCTTAGGGGAAAGTTGGCATCTACTAAATCGTGTATAATTCCTCAGCTCGTGACTATAGAGGGGAATCCTTTCAGAACCTGGTTCAAGTCTTTGTTTTGTAGGAAAAACAAGACTGTTGACCAGGGCCACCCAGCAGGATTTGGTATCCTGAGAGCCTGCTGGTCAGCTTGAGGAGAGGCCCTTCTGAGTGGGAGAGAACCTGTGTGTATATATGCAGGCATGCTGGTGTTGCCGGCCTGACCTCCAGCCTCTCCACTGGGAAATGAAGGAGCCAGCTTCCCTTACTCCCAGGCTGTGGGATCACACTCCTTCCTCCCATCCAAGGGAAGCTTTTGTTTCTTAAGCCCAACCTGGCCTCCAACCTGACTTCCCTGCTGTTATCTCCCAAGTGCTGGGACTACCAGTGTGTGCCTCCATGGTTGGCTCAGAGCCCAGCATTTGATCCATGACGGCCTCTAACTGTAGGATTACCCCAAGGGTCGCTCAAAGCCACTGGGTTTAATCTGCCCCCCTCCTCGACTACATTGGCAGTGTGGTGGTATTAAGAGCTGGGCCTCATAAGAGGGGGCTGGGCTGGCATTTCCCCTCCCCTGTGAACAGAAGCAAGGCCTTTCTGAAGAGGCATGTGTGGTGTTCTGCTGGCTTGCTGCTTTTGCCTTTCCTTCACCCAAGGACACAGCTGGAAGGCCCTCCCCAGGTTCCAGCACCTTGGTCTTGGACTTCTCAGCCCACAGAACTCTGTGTTTATAAATGATCCAGGATCCTGCATTCTGTTATAAGAGCCCAAGGACAGGGAAGGAAGGAAGGGAGGAAGGGGAGGATGGAGAGCTGAGGGGGCTGAAGAGAGAAAAAGGAGTTGGAGAGGGGATGTTGGTCACTCACATGAGGCCAGACACTAAGCCAGTATCTTCCCTCCAAGTCAGGTTAGCTCTGACACATAAGTGGCTTGGTGACTGGAACAGGTGTAGAGGTCAGTGGACTTAGGAATCAGGTTCTCCCTCTCCTACAGAGTAGATTCCAGGAACCAGACTCAGGTTGTCAGTACCTTTATCTACTGAGCCATCTTGACAACCCTGTTATGTTCTTTTAAAGATATTTGTGCTCAAAAGGATCCCGGTGAGTCAATCTGAGCCTTTGGGGAGACGCCTGGTCCGCAGCTTCTAAAGTGATGTGCTCTGTTCCCAGTCCCAATTATCCTGGGACAGAAGAAAAGACTTGGGCCAGTGGTATAGGGAGCAGTTAGGAAGGGTGGGAGGAAGTATTGGAAGAAGTGAGACAGGAAAAAATGGGAGCCATGAAGGGGGAATTTGAAGCCTCCTGTGGGCAATGAGGGCTCAGTCCTTGGGGGACACTTTGAGAAAAACAGAGCAAATCACAGCTCATAATTGTCCCACTGAGGACCAATAAGCTGAGGTATTTATTCTCTAAATTTTATTCCCTGAGGTAGAGAGGCAATCTGAGGACATTTACTTTCTGGTATTTTCAGCTGATGGTGTATGCCTCTGGGCAGAGGATGCCCCGGGGTAGAGGGCGGCAGAGAACCTTGGATGTGCAGATCGTGACTGCAGGTGAACTTTAGGAGGGGCTATGACAGGTCCAGATGGTGTCTGCGACACCGCAGAAGACGGGGGAGAAATGAAAAGCCCTTGCTGAGTGTTCTTCTTTGCTGGGAGCAAACCCTCCCTGAATCCTAATATCTAGAGTTCTCTTTTATCCACCTTACACATTTTACATATTTAAGAAAAAAAATAGTTTGGGAGTGAGTTTTCTGGCTTTTGCAATGTGATAATTTCTAACTCATGTCACTCCTAAAATTGTTCTCACAGCCAAATAGACTCTTTGTGACTTCAAAATCAGGAAACAGGGCCCGTGAGAAAACTGAGTCTTCATGTTCTTCCTGAAGCCAGAGTGCGTTCGAGGGTTAGAAGGTGAGGGATGACATAGGACAGTGGATAATTCCTCTTTATAACACAAAAGCCACCCTGGCAACGCATCCTAAATGGGGACTTGACTCTGTTGTGGTTTGAATGAAAATGATCCCCATGGACTTAGACATTTGAATACTTCATCCCTAGTCGGTCCCATGGACTTAGACATTTGAATACTTCATCCCTAGTCGGTCCCATGGACTTAGACATTTGAATACTTCATCCCTCATTGGTGAAACTGTTTGGGAAGAATTGGGTGGTGTGGCTTTGTTGGAAGGGGTGTGTCACCCAGAGCAAGCTTGAGTTCAAAAGACCCTAGTCACTCCCAGTTAGTTCTCTCTGCATAGTGCTTGTGTTTCAAGATGTGGGCTCTTGGCTACTGCTCCAGCGCCATGCCTACCTGCCTGTTGCCACGCCCCCTGCCATAGTGGTCATGGACTCTAACTCTCTGAACCTATAAACCCCTAGTAAACTCTTTCTTCTACAGGTTGCCTTGCTCATGGCATCTCCTCACAGCAATAAAAAGGTCACTAAAACAAAAGTTGATACCAAGGAGTGGCTGTGTCAGTTCTGACCACGCTGGATTTTGTTTTGGTTTGGTTTTGGGAAACAGGTTTTCTCTGTGTAGCCGTGGCTGTCTTAGAACTTAGCTCTGTAGATAAGGTTGTCCTTGGCCTCGAACTCATAGAGATCCACCTGCTTCTGCCTCCTGAGTGTCGGGATTAAAACTGTGTGCAACCCCTTCCCCTGATGCCCTTGCTGGTTTTTAAAGGGATATGGAAGACACTAGAACTTTGGAATAGGAAAGTGGTTGAATACTATAAGCCGGCCTTAATGGACCATTCTAGAAGGGACTTGGAAGACAAAGCTGAAAACAATGTGAACTGTGGAGGTTTCAGAAGGGAACAATATCAACAATTGGGCTAGGAATCATTCTTGTAGTATTTTGGAAACAACAAAAAAAATTAGCTGCTTTTTTGCCCATATCCTGCCTGAGGTGAAGTTGAAAAATATTGGAGTAATTTCATTGGCAGAGAAGATTTCAAGAAAGCCTAATATTGACTTTGTCATGTAATTAATAACCATAGTTATATAATTACACAATGAAAATGGACGGATTGGATAAAAAGAAATACAAAACGTACAGTTTGAGGTAAAAAAGAATGCCAGAGAATTTAATGTTGGAGCCAGGGCTCGTGCCGAAAGAGGTAAGGAGAGGCCCAATGTGGAATGGAGTAAAGGTGGGGGATCCCTCAGGTGAGACCCCACACGGCTAAGCTCCCAATTTATAAGACTGAAAGGCCTGGGGAATTTTCTACCTCTGAAAGGCACCAACACAGTAAAGCTTAAGCAAATATAACTCAAAGAGAGGGCCAGGCTCCATCACAAGAGGGCAGCTGAAATTGGCCGTAAAGTTAGCAGTGTCGGGCGGCTCTGGCTTTACAGTTGTGAAGGGCACACAGTAGAGGGGTTGTGGAATCCTCTTTGGTAGTTTGGGAGCGCTGCCGAAGCCAAGGGTGGCAGGGGAGTCCTGCATGGAGGCCCAGGGGTGCTACCGTATGAAGATGAGAAAGTAAAGCTTGGGTTGTGTTAGAGACTCTGAGATGCTAGAAGTGCTTCCCAGAGCCTTGGGATATCTGCCAAGGAGAACTGCAGATAGTGAGTGGGCCCAGCCCAAGCGAGAAAAGTGTATTACAGTCAGCAAAGATGGAGGGGTGGAGCCATCAGACATGGAGCTACCGAGTTCGGAGTTTACCCTACTAGATTTTGGTTTTCCTTTGGTTCAGTATTTCCTCACAATACCGCCTTTCCTCCCTTTTGGAATGGTACTGCACATTCTATGCCACTGGAGGTTGGAACTATGTGATTTGCCTTTTGATTTTACAAGGGGTTACAGTTAAAAGATTGTCTTGAGTCTCAGAAGAGACTTTGAGCTTTTAAACAATGTTGACACTGTAGAAGACCATGGAGACTCTGCAGCTTGACTAAATTCCTTTTGCATTATGATATGGCCATGAGCCTATGGGAGCCAGGAAGTGGAGTGTGATGGTTTCACTGAGAATGCCCTTCCTCATAGACTTGGATATTTGAATATTCATCCCCAGTTGGTGGAACTGGGAAGGATTAGGAGGTGTGGTCTCATTACAGGAGTTGTGTCACTGGGGCTGAGCTTTGAGTTTTAAAAGACTCTAGCCAATCCCAAATAGCTCTCCCATTCATGCTTGTGAGTGAAGATGTACGCTCATAGCCCTACCCAATGCCATGCCTGCCTGCCTGCTGCCATGCTCCTCACCATGAAGATCGTGGATTCTAACCCTCTGGGACTATAAGCCCCCAATAAACTCTTGGTCATGGTGTTTTATTGCAGCAACAGAAAAGAAACTAAGACATTCTCCCATCAGCTCCACCTTACAAACTGAATACGGCTCCAGCCCATTGGTATTTACCCCCAACGTGGAATTCTTACAATCTCACTGTAAAAGGCTCCTGCAGGCTTCCTTGATAGCCAAAAAATTCCCATAAGCAGTAAATAGGAAATAATCAAGAATTATTTAATATGTATTACAGAATAATTGTTTTCATAAATTTGATAATGCTAAACAGGAAAAGAAGGGATTTCTTTTGTCACCTAAATGATCTCAAAAAAGTTCTGTGGAGTCCGAAACACCGCGGTTCAGGAAGATTGGCTTAACCTCTGAGACCTCCTGACTGCCCTTTCTCTAGCACCCAGTCTCGGGGAAGAGATCCTTTCCACTCCCCATGTGGCCACAAGAGGGCACACTCGTTGGTCTCCTGCAACTGGAAAGGAACCCCCGGTGGGTAGGTGAAAACTAACAAAAGAAAACTTGGCTTAAAAGGCGTCGTGGGATCAACCTCTCCCGACACCCTGCCCACCCCTTTCTTGCTACAAGCGGAATGCAATCAGCGGAACACTTTCAGTCTGCCAGGACCCTTCTCGGGATGCAAGAAGTGCGGTCCTATTAAATCTAGGTCATTTGATGATGGGCATCCCCAAATCCCGAGAGCTGCTCGCTACACTTTACGAGGTGACTGTCAAAGCACCAAGATTCAAGATGCTGAGAAAAAGGAAAGTTAGTGCTGAGCCCTCGCCTGGTACACCGACAATGGAGCCAGAACAACTGTTTACCTCTCCGAGATGCCGGTCTTCCTTTCCGATTGTTTCTGAATAATGCCCCATCACCTCCCTTCCCCCGCATTTGTCTAGATCTTTTCTATTCATATTTGAATTGATCCTCGCTCACTTTCCCTTTTTTATTATTATCATTTTGCCTGGGACTTTGGATCATTACAAGATTGCGGGTAATGACAGACTGTAATTAAGCTTAACACAGATTTTTCTTTTAGGAGAGAGAAGAATCCACCAACTGAAACTCAGATTGCCTGGGCTGTAATTTGTGGCGCTGTCACAAAGGGGCCCTTTTCCGCATGGTGCGCAGCGGTGATGAGCAAGCGCTGGGCCGAGGGTGTGCGCTTCTCTCTCGCACGCTCGGGAGCGAGCTGCAGGACTCGTAAATAGCTAAGTATAGCTTGAAGCTGATTACAGCCCCGCTCCTCCTATTGTGCCTCATCACTTGTCATTGTTGAGGCGGCAATTGCCGCTCCACGTTTCTCTTTGTGGCTGGCTGCAGCCGGTTTCCAGGACAGGAGGAGCCTCGAGTTGGGGAGACTGGTTCTTCCCATAGGATGGGCGTGGCTGGTGTTGGCAATGAGATTATAGAGCAGGCTCCCAGGCCGGACACCTGTTGCCCCAGAATTGCTGTTTATGTACAATGTCAATCCATGAGGATGGCAGTTGTCGCTGAGACAAGACTAGCTGCGGGAACGTGAGCAGGCAGTTCAATTTCTCTGGCTTGGTTTACTCATCTGTAAAAAGGAACCATAATATTTAATCTCTCACAAAGTAGATTTGAGGACCTGAGAAATGAATATAGGAATACCCTAGGAGCAGGTATAGTTTCCTAAACACTTGAGCATCCCCCTTCACGTAGGTACGATACCCATAATGTATAGACTAGGCGTAGAAACCACCTGCACGCCTTATTGTAAGGAGTATGGTTGTTCATGCACACATGTGAACATGGTTTCAAGATATAGCTATTTGGGGTTGTAACAATGAGCACTGGCATCACTGGGGCTCTTCCTGTGAATCAGGCACCCTTCTGAGCTCTTCTGCAGAACCAAAGAAAAGCCCCCAGCAGGAGTAGGAACCTCTCGGGACAGAGCAATTCTTCATCTTCAGGACCTTCCTTGCTCTGGGTGTGTTGCTGCCACGGGTCTTTCTGTACCTTCAATAGGTCTGCTGAAGTCAGTGAAGTCCAGTGACAGCCTCACCTCCCTGGCCTTTTGCAATCCCCTTCCTGGTGGGAGGGAGGATGGAAATTGTAAGAAAGTAATAGCTGTTTGCCACGATGTTTCTGATCATCCTCGAAGATTGAAATGGCACACTGTACCCCAGGAAAATATGCAATTAGCGTGTCAATAAAAATTAAAATATACTTAGAAATGTACATTCCCATGGTTGGTGGGGGAGTAATTAAAATACCCCTCTGCGAAGAAGTTTTCCAAGCATAGGTGTAGTGCCAGGTGCAGCTGTGTGGCCGCAGGTACCACTGAGCGCTGTAGAGGAGGCCGCTGTTCCCAGCAGGTCGTGCTGCAGTATAAGTGGCGCTGATTTGTATTCTGGTCCAGGGTAGCCTCAAACTTGCTCTGTAGCCGAGGACAACCTCCCAGCCCCGACCATAATCCCATGGTTAGATTACAGGAATAGGCCACCCTATTCAGTTCATGAGTGGCTGGAGATCCACCCGGGACCCTGGGCACGCTCTGTGGACACCCCACCCACTGAGTTACAGCCCAGTCCATCTGTACTGGCAACTTTTCCTGCCGCTGTGTGCAAACATCTGACAAGAAGGAAATTTCTTTGGCTCATGTATTGAAGCCACAGCCCACCATGGTGCTAAAGCCATGGGTAAGGAAGCAGAAACAGGACAAGAAACAAGGCTGACTATAAGCATCAACCCATTCCACGAACACTCACTTTCTCTAGCGAGGCTCCACCTTCTAAATATCCCAACCCTACCACCACCCAAAACACAGCCCCATGAGCTGACAATGAGTGTTCATATGTATAAGCCTGAAGGAAGGGGCATTTCCCCTCCAAACCATGACAGTGTCTCATTGCTGTCAATTGTATCATTGTATAAAATGATGAAAAGCTAATGCCTAAAGAAGACGTTTAGATTCATCTCATCTTTTGATTGTTTATTTGGTTATCCTGGGTTGGGTCTCACTATGTAGCTGATGTCCGTCTTTTATTCTATATTCATTCTGAGTTCTCACGTGCTGGGGCCAGGCGTGTGCCACCACTCCCGGTTTCTTTGCCATTCTTTTTTTTTAAAAATATTTATTTATTTATTATGCATACAATATTCTGTCTGTGTGCAGGCCTGAAGAGGGCACCAGACCTCATTACAGATGGTTGTCAGCCACCATGTGGTTGCTAGGAATTGAACTCAGGATCTCTGGAAGAGCAGGCAATGCTCTTAACCGCTGAGCCGTCTCTCCAGCCCCTTCTTTGCCATTCTTAATGTAGCTACTCGAGCATGTGATCAAGTGCACCCCTAGCCTGCTTTGGGGTTTGAATTCTGTTTTTGTAGGACAGGGCTTGTCTAGACAGTGGGATGTGGTGAGGGGTTTTGAGCCAAAATAGCATCCAGCTGCCATGGCTCACGTGCCGCTTCAGTCACACCAGTATCCGTGCCCTCTTCTGTACCAACTGTCTTGGCTTTGTCCTGGATGGGCTTGTGCTAAAAGACCCTTATTCTTAGATTACTGTGTGATTTCTGTCAAAAAAAAAAAAATTCTAAGTGGACATCAGCTGGATGGGACGGAGGGGGTGTTATTAACATAAGAAAGAGAAGGGTTGTCATGGAGACACACACCTGCAACCCCAGCACTCAGGATGCTGATGGTGAGGCCTATGCCGGCCTAGGCTATCTAGCAAGAACGTGTCTTAAAAACAAAGCAAAGGCTTGGCATGTGTCTCAGTGACAAAGAGTCTGCCTACATGCGGAAGGAACTGTGTCTGAGTCCCAGCACTAGGGGTGGGGGAAGAGACAACCGTCAACCTTTTACCCTTCACTCTTCCTTTCTATTTTTGCTTAGAATGAAGACACAAAGTCAAGAGGTGGCCAGGCGGTGGTAGTGCACGCTTTAATCCCAGTACTCTAAAAGCAGAGGCAGGTGGATCTCTGTGAGTTCGAGGCTAGCCTGGTCTACAGAGTGTGTTCCAGGATAGCCAGGGCTACACACAGAAACCCTGTCATGAAAAACAAAACAAATAAGCAAAAACAACAACAACAACACAAACAAACACAGAGGTGATGCAGCCTCCTTGGCACCAGAAGACTAGCAGTCACAGGGGAGAATGGAGGAAGGAGACTGGATCCTTGAGCAGCATCTCCAGGTCAACACAGCCCATCTGGGGCTCTGTATCCTGTGAGCAGAGGGAACATTACCTACGGTTGGGCCACAGCAGCTGGGTTTCTGTTATGAGCTGGCTGTACTTCTGGCTGACGTCCTCATTTCACATGGAGTCAAGGCAATGAGGGTTTGATATTTTCAGTTTTCCCCTAGCCTTTGAGCATCCTGGCTTTGCTGGAAAAATTCTGAGGGGGACCCCCATGCAGACTAACCCAGAATCTTCCATAGAAGTGGCCATCCCTACCACCAAGCAAGAAGTTCTGTTGAGTGCTTAAAAACCTAGAAAAGAACACTATGCACCCCAAATGCTTTTTAGTAAACCCCTTCTGCTTAGCAGCTGAGTAGGCTCAGTTCCTGCCTTCGTATTCTAGCCAGGGGTCTCTGGCAGAACAGAACCAAGGATGGCATATATATATTCAGAATTTATTAAATGGTCTTTAAAATAGCAACAATGGTCAAATGACAGATAAGAGGCTGAGAAGCTGGTACTCAGGCCTTGACACTGAGTGCCTCAGTTTTGGGAATAGTCCCAGAAAAGCTGTTTCTCACGGTGATGGGCTGGTG
>NW_004949103.1:17268540-17291412 GCF_000317375.1 Microtus ochrogaster
ATGAAAGCTTAGAGACACTGCTTCTAGTGTCAGTGGAGGAAGCAGCAGTAGCAACAACAACAACTTGGCAAATTGAGCAAAAGGGAAGAGGATGAACAAACATCCTTCTGAAATACACTTTTAATCTGGTTCTGACCCAAAGGTGCCTCTACAACTGGGATGGTCTTCCCACATCCATTGGGACAGTTCATCAGGTGAGGCTCCTTACTCAGGTGATTTTAATCTGTGGCAAGTTGCCATTAAAACCAACCACAATACCCCTAGAGGTGGTGTGGACCCGGCAAGGACTTGGCTGGAGTCTGGTCCCTCCCAGTGTCTCTTTATTATGTAGTTCCACATATAACAATCCATTTTCAGCATAGAATGACCAGGTACAGTACCTCCTTGCCGGAGAGCTCTGTGACTTGGGTAAAATGCAGGGTATCTCCATTTACCTGCACCAGAGGTACTCACACCTGCGGGGCACAGCAGGGCCTTGATGGCCAATCACTTTATGAGGTTCAGGGAACATAGCTAGTGAGTAGTTGCTTGACTCCTTATCCTGTGGTCTCTTGGCAAAGCATTCTTTCCAGCTCACCCTTTGCCTCCAGCCCAAGAACACTGATAGAGCGTCACACACCGGATTCCAGTCCTTGTACCCTGTGGTCTTAGACAGGTCACTTACCCTCCCTGAGCTTCTGTTCCCTCCTCTCCCAGGCTACTGCCAACAACACAAGAACTGTACACGATGCCTCCATTCCCAGCTCCTCTACTTAGCTTCCTGTCTAGCTATTCGTCATCGTTAGGAATTTTTGAGGAAAGGACTCGCCTTTCTGGTCTGCATCAGGCCCTGCAGATTATGTAAGCAATCCTGCTACTCTGTAAAAGAGGAATGCTATTTACCTCAAAGGCTCACGGTGAGAACTAAGTGAGAAGACATCTTGTATGTGCTCAGCCAAGTAAGAGGGAAGAGAATGTTCTCTAGAAGCGACAGCTGTTACCTGCTAGCCGGGTTAATTCTCTCGCAGTATCTTTCCCAGCATAGAGCCCCACCCCTCATGGACCTCACTACCCCAAAGGCCGGATACACATGGAAGTGGGGGCGAGCGTGACACCCACTGCAGCAGTGAGTATATGGGAGCTCAGAAGCAACCTTAAAGTCCCTGAGTGGGGACCTCATTCCGTAGCACCCAACCACACACTTGTGAAATTTCCTGTGTGACCTGACACTGTGGGTGGCCTTTCCTAGAGGACTCTGGGCTAAGGAACCCAGGCCATGGCTGTAGGACTAATAGAAAAGCTACAGTGTCAATCCTCTCCACCCCCATCCCCATGAGCTGACTCTTGTCTCCACAGGAAGGTTTAGAGAGCAGACACACCTGTCTAAAACGCTGCGTAAGGCCTCCAACCTTCCTCCAGATGGCCATTCCCACAGTTACCGGATGCACTGAACCTTCGGCTAACTTTTGGGTAGGTGTCACCAGCTTCATTGTGGGGATCCAGCTCACACCTCATTCTTTCCCACTGGGAAGAGTTACAGCCTGAGGTTCCCTTGCAAGGCACCATGGGAGTTTGCCCATCTCAGATGTGGGGTAGCTAAATATAGGGTGTGGTACTCCCGGCCCCTAGGGAATGAGAGTTGATGGCAAAACACGTCTCTTTCCATCACCTAACTATGTAGCCTCCAGACCACCACAGCCCCCCAGGAATCCTAGGGGCCAGCCGCATCTTGAGCACCAACGCACTGGTCACCTGCCAGCCCTCCCTCAGCAACTAGGGCTATGGCTCAGTAGGACAATTCTGAAAGCCAGGCCTGTGCCCCTGGCTCTGCCTGCTCCCAGAGTCCCTCTGTCTCCCCTGAAAGGAAATCCATTTGTGATATAATATAAACTCCCTCCGCACATGCTTTATTACATCGATGTTCTGTTAAGGTTGGAGTGTAAAATACTCCCCGCAGGTTGATGTTCTGGTGGCGACGCTCTGGGAGGTTGTAGAACCTCTGGGAGGTGGGGTCTAGCTGGAGAAATGCATCCTGGGGGATGGGCCACTAGGGCTATAGAACCCAGGTCTGCTTCTTGTTCCCACTCTGTTTTACTCAGCTGTAAGGTTTTCCAGCTAAGCTCCATCACCATGATGTTGCCTGCATGATGCCTTCCCGCTGTGATGGGCTGAACCTTCACATTGTAAGCCAAAATAAGTCCACCCTCACTTTCAACAAATGTTCAGTCCTGGTGGAAGAGAAGTCACTGGCATATTCGGTATTCTAACGGACTGTTACTGAAATGAAATAAATATCTATCCCGGCCACAGTCGCCTAGTCAAGATGGCTATGAAGTCCGGGTACCTTCTGATGGACTTAACCAGAGGAGGGTCAGGGGCCAGCTCTGCCCTTTAACCCCAGAGGAGGGTCAGGGGCCAGCTCTGCCCTTTGACCCCATGGGTCTTTTGACTCCTTTGTCTTGAGCATCTTCTTCCTCGAGGCTGCAGTATGGCCTGGTGCTGATACTGGTTAAGGAGCATTCCAGATCTCTCTTGACACAGTCTTCCAATCTTCCTGCCTTTGCTGGATGCTCATTCTCCCGTTCTGGCCTCTCCGCCACTGTTAGATCAGCCACTGCCAGTGGGAATATTAATACCATCGCTTTTCCTGAGCATGTACGCCTGTCAGGCACTGACGTGGGGCCCTCGCTGGGAGGCACCATGGTCCTGGGAGTAGACAACTACCTGGATCGATGGTGGAAGAGGAGATAGATGGGCCAGGGAATAGCTGAGGGTGGCAGAGGCAGCTAAGCAGATTCCCTAGGAATGTCATCCCACAGAGGGGCCAGTCTGAGTAGCTGCTTTCTAACTGTTCCCTATTTGGGATGCCTGCTTCTCCAGTGACCCCAGATGTACAATGAATGGCCCTAAAAGCCTGGGGCTTAAAATCATAATCATCTGCTTTTCTTCCCGTGTGTCTGTCAGTCCACAATTTCAGGAGGTACTCAGCCAGGTGCCCAGGTGATGGATGGAGTTGCAAGAGCGGGAGACTGAAGTGGCCAGGCTGTGACAGCTCTTGTCCCACAGAGGTACAGGACCTCTGCAGAGATCTCCCTGCTTGAGCTGGCCTGTACCTCCTTACACCATAGAGTCCTCAGGACAGTGATCCTTCCCACATGGACACCAAGAGTCTTAGGAGCAAGTGAACCAGAGAAGAGTCGCCACATCTCTTGTGGTGGACTTTCTCAGAGATGCCCCGGGAGTCTTACTTTCCCAGTCTCTACAATGAGTATAAACTTGGGATGTCTATGGTGCATTGTACTTCTCTAAAGTCTATACTGTGTACAACCTGCAAGGTCAACAGTGTGTATGATCTGTATTGTGTGCAATCCCCTAATGTCTACGCAGACAACACTGTACATGATCTAATGTCTACATTGTGTGTGATCCCCTAATGTCTACGCAGACAACACTGTACATGATCTAATGTCTACATTGTGTGTGATCCCCTAATATCTACGCAGACAACACTGTACATGATCTCTAATGTCTACATTGTGTGTGATCCCCTAATGTCTACACAGAAAGCACGAGGCAGTGTCATGTTTAGTCACCACAGTGCAGCCATTTGTCACACCACATTCCAAACTAACATGCCTTCAGTGATGCAACTTGGGATGCCACAGAACCACTTCTGTAGCACTGTATTGGTGACAAGTGAACCATAGGCCCACCCATACTTCAGTATTGGAAAGCGATGTATTACCGTGGCTGGACAGCAGCTCCCAGCCTGTGACATCTGCAGAATTGAATTTAAATTTGTGGCCCATAATTAAAAGTGGAGCTGGCTCTCTCTCTTCATTCGCATCATCTTAAATTGGACTGCAGGTCTCCCATTCTTCACACTGTGCTTCACGGGAAAACCACGTAAGCTCTTCTCAAGGGTAGGGTCCCCAACTCACACAATGGCACGAGCTACTGTGAAGCAGGCTGGTCCAAGCATGCCCCCTTTACTACACAATGTCTTCATAGGCAAGAATGTGATGGGCTCAGATCTGAGCCTGGAGGACACCCAATGAAGCTTCTAGATTCTTGTGTCCACAGACACATAGTTAGCAGTAGAACTAGAGACCACTTACTGAGAAAGAAAGTGCTCTAAGGATCAGAGTGGGCTAGTAAGTAGGGAAAGAGCATTGGCCCCAAAAGCACTGAGCCAACAGGCTCATACCCCTTTGGTGTGGGACAATTCAGTTTTCTGTCAATTATGTTTTAAATAAATGCTGATTGGCCAGTAGCCAGGAAGGAAGGAAGTAGAAGCGGGTTAATGAAAACAGGAGAACTCTGGGAAGGAGGAAGCCCATTCCTCTGCAGTCCTGCCCAGACCACAGAAGAAGCAAGATGTGACCTACCCAGCCGAAAAAGGTACTGAGCCATGTAGCTAACGTATACTAGAATAATGGGCTGGTATACATTATAAGATCTAATACAAAGCCTGAGCTAATGGGCCAATCAGTTTATATCTAATGTAGACTTCTGTGTGATTCTTTGGGGCTAAACAGCTGTGGGAACTGGGCAGGAAAGAAACCTCAACAAGCAGGCCCTCATGCTACACCCCTTTGTATGTCATTTACATAACACGTCTCCCACATCTGGGGGTTTTCTTGAGCATGCTCTGACTGTTGTGTGTAGCCTGGGTGGGGAACGGTTTCCAGTCTTCTCTTGCCCACTGGTTTCTTTGGTGTTAATACTGTCCCTCTCTCCAGTCTCCTTCCTCACTCGCTGCAGGAACAGTTGTGTCTGTCTGTGAATTTCCCTCATCCCCTACCCTTCCCACCACTGCCACCTGCTTCCACTGGGCAAACCAGAAAGCCTGGGCAATGGTGAGTGTGTGCTTCAGTCTCTTGTGAAGTGGCTTGTGGCATAGGTGCAACCAGCCAGTTCTCGGGGCTACACCTACTCTAAGAAGTCCCTTCTGGCCCTGCACTGTTCCAAAGACCCAACAGAAAACCCATTAGCTGTGACACCGGCTCTTGGACACTCAGTAAGGAAAGACATTTAGGCCAAGCAGACTGAACTGGGGCTCAGTTGTCTTCTGCAATACCCCCACCTAGTGGATCTGCTAGAACGCTTCTCCAAAGGGGATGATGATTCCCAGTTGCCCCAGGGAAGGAAAGGAAAAGTTCTAGTCTGAGAAAGAGGCCATCGGGCAGCTGGAGTCTTCTTTCTTGACCTCTTTAGCAAAAGTATAGACTTGAGAGCAGGCCCTGTCAATTGAGATGTGAGTTCTAGATGCCCTCTTATTACCACACTGAAGCTTGGCTGGCTGTATCACGGAGCTTTTACGAAGACACAGAGGAGCAAGCAGCCATGGGATGGTGCAGAGAAAGTGGGACCACCATGCCTTCTGATCCAGGAGATTGGGGGTGAACAGGGAGGGAGGCAGGGGCAGCAGAGAGCATCTGACTGAGGTCCTGGGTGTTGGAGCTGTGCTTGGAGGTCAGGCAAGGACCAACAAGGATGCAGAGTCTGGGACACCCCCTCTCACACATCCCAAGATAAGCTTCCTCCCTTCAGTCCCCCCAAATGCACACACCCTCAGCATCCAGGAGAGAATCCCAGTGGGCTCTTTCAATATGGTCACATGAGAGGCAGCTTCACTGCCAGATGTAGAACTTCCGGCTCCATGGAGCTCAGAATGTATACGTACTCTTTGAGGTGAGGTGACCTGCAGGGACTGAGAAGATAGGGGAGGGGCCTTTGGGAGGGAAGGCTGCAGGGAAGTTCTTCACTGGGTCAAGTGGCTACTACGCAGAGATGCTCCTGTCCAACTACAGTAGCACTGGATGCCACTGGACCCCTTCCCAAAAGCACAGCATCATTGCAGGGCCGTCCACCCGTTCTCTCAGGTAAATCTTTGAATCCAATGTTTAGGTTAGGAACAATGACGATCCTCATTTTGGCACAGAAGGAAACTGTGGCACCTGCCTAAGGTCACTCAAAGAGGCTAGACAGAACCAACTTGACTTCAGGGCTCATATTATCAGAGTTTAAACCAAGACAAGGCAAAGGATAACCAGTATCCAGAAAGTTCTATGTGTGTCTGAGGACTCTCCCTGCCTGCTCCAAAGACCCTGAAGGAGTCCTAGAAAAACTTAAGAGGGTGGGAATCTGGAAGACAATGAACTGGTTAAGGCTCATTAAAATATTGACTTTGTTTAGGGTTATTGGGTTAGTCTGAGAATACTGGATAAGCCTATGTATGGTTTACTTGCTACTCAGTGTTGTGGGATCCATAAGGAAATATTAGCATAGGCTGGACTTGGCATATCAGTCATTGCAGAACCTAAGAGACCGGGGCAAAAGGATCGAGAGAGCTCGGGAGCAGCCTGAGCTCCACAGCAAGTTCCTGGCCAGCCTGGGCTATGTAGCAAAACGCCGTCTCAAACAAGCAAGTGAGCAAGCAAGCAAGCAGAAGGAAAATGAAGAAACTTGGCTTCTGTCACACCTGAGTTGCCTGATGTTGCCTGACTACTTAGCCCAGTCTACCCAAGTCAAGTCTTGGTTTGAACTTCTAAGTCAGGCAGTTCCGGGTTGGAACGCACCTGAGCGGCTTACTGCTAGACCCACTCACTTAATCATCAGGGCTTCATTTTCTTCACATCAAAGTGAGTAGAACAAGTGTATTTCACGTGTGGCATAGCACCAGCAAGCATCTTTTGAGACAGAGAGTAAATATTGAGGGCTTGACGTTCACAGGGCCTCACCTGCAGCTGCTTCATTCTGCCACCAAGACAGGAAATAGCTGCAGACAATACTGAGTAGGCCCTATGTATCAATAAAGCTTTATTTACAAAAGTAGGCAGACAGAAAGCCAGATTTGCCTCAAGAGGAGTAGTTTGCCAACCCCTGATTGTGGTAGAGAACATTTTAAACATCACCCCTCAGCTAAGGCAAAAGTGTCATTCAGTTTTGACAGTCTAGCGAAGACCATGTAGGCAGGACAGCTTTGCTCCCACCATCCCTCAGGGACCAGGTTTCTCTCAGAATCCTGAGGAATATCTAACAGCAACAAGGCTGAGGCTAGTAAGACGGTGGCTGAGAAAACGGAGGTTGTAGTAGAAAACATAGACAGCAAGTTAGCAGTGTGATGGTTCTGGAATGAGAAACACGGAAGTGGCATAGAGAGGAACTGGTGTTTGAAGGCCACCGTGGGGGGTTAGCACCTGTGACTGACGGGAAATGGTGGAGCTTTGCCCTGAGCCACCTAGATTTGCCTTTTCACAGGATCCCTCCAGCCTGAGTGGAAGACAGACTGTGGGGAGTCGGGCAGGCAGCGGGGACCCACAGGGAAGCCAGAGAGGAGATATGGGACAGACAGCAGCAATGGGGCAGTGAGAAGCAGCAGGGTTGGGAGAGAGTTTTAAATACTTTTTCTTCTTTTTTTTTCTGCTGAGAAAGTTCATGATTTCGCTCAGTTTATCAAAAAAAAAAAATTACAAATCACTCACCAGTGAACAAAACCCTCTGTGGGCAACAAAAGTGTGCAGGGGGCGGAGGGTTAAGTCAGGAATTCCTCTTCACAGATACAAGAATTTATGGAAGTCCACTGTGTAGCAAGTCCCCAGAGTCAGTCATAAAGCAAACCAAACAATGTGTCACCCTCCTTGAGATGTAGACCTTTCAAGTATTACAGTTCACTTCCTGTTGCCTGCAGATCAAGATGTAGAATTCTCAGCTCCTTTTGTAACACCATGGTTGTCTGCACCACCAAAATAATAATGAACTAAACCTCTAAAGTGTAACCCACCCCAATTAAATGTTTTCCTTTCTAAGAGTTGCCATGGTCATGGTGCCTCTTAACAGCAATAGAAACCCTAACTAAGACAGAGGTTGGCACTAGGGACTGGGGTATTGTTGTGGTACACCTGACTATGTTTTCATTTGGAGGCATCTGGACTTCGGTGATTTGGGTTAGGAAAGCAGTGGAATCTTTAAGCACTGTTTAATGGGCCATACTAGCAGGAGCATGGAAATTTTGAACTGTGGGGACCTGACTCAAGAGATATCAAAGGGGGAAATTTTTAGTTTGTCGCCTAGAGATTGTTCTTATGATATTCTCATAAAGAATGACTATTTTTCACCTTTGATAAAGAGTCTGCCTTAGGCTAAAGTAAAGAGATTTGGATTAATTCCACTGGCAGAGGAAATCTCAAACACAGCCTACTATAGACTCTGTAGTGTGGCTATTAGTATTAACTCTAATGAAGATTTATAATGGAAAGGCACAACTAAGCAATGGAATATACAAAATGTACAATTTGAGGAGAAAAGGAGCACCAGGAAGTGGAAGGGAGCTAAAAGCCTGTGTTCAAGGAGAGAAGATTAAGAAATGATAGAAAGGGAGTTGTGACCTCAGGGTAAGATCCCACCCAGCTAAGTTTCCAACTTGTGAAAAGGAATTAAAGAAAAGTTTAGAGCTGGGTGTGCACACCTTTACTCCCAGCATTGCAGAGGCAGAGGCAGGTAGATTTCTGGGTCTGAGGCCAGCCTGGTCTACAGATCCAGTAACAGGTCAGCCAAGTTTAGGCAGTGAAGGAAACTTTTCAGTTTCCATGGTCCCATAAGCCTCTCCGCCAATGCAACAATCCAAATCAGACCAAATCAAACCGAATTAGGAAAAGCCCAGGTTTAATGGATACCAGCGCTCCCGGGTGCCTTTCAGGCCCCAGAGAGGAAAGACCAGGAAAACATGGAGAGGGGAGAGGAGAACCAGGAAGACCATGGAGAGGGGAAAGGAAGACCAGAAGACCAGGTGTTCCTTCTCTGGGGAGCAGTGTAAACAGCCTGTAGGAGTGGTCTTGAGTCTCTCTGGGGAGGAGTCACTGTTTGGTGGGCTTTCTCGGAGGTGGAGTCTGGACTGCAGCAACTCACAGGGGAGGGGCCGGGGGATGGAACTTTCCACCAAACATTCCAGACTCCTTGGATATATTTATGCTAGGGGCTGGGGTGAAGCCCCAATCCAAACATGTCTGCCTGTACATCACCATGTCCCACCATGATGATAATAGACTGAACCTCTGAGCTGTAAGTGAGCTCAATGAAATGTTTTCCTTCATAAGAAAAAAAAAGTGAAACTTTTCACTGTAGAATTCTGTCAGAAAAGAAATCAATCCCAAGGTGAGATGGAGATGTGGCACAGGCTAGTCCACTTTACCTTGAGAAGCCCCAGACTCTTGGGACTCCTCTGAAGATGGCAAGGCCATGGGCCTTCATGGTCCTGCTCTTTCAGCATGGAGGTGGGTGAGGAGGTTCAGCAAGCAGAGGGATTCCAGTGGGTATCATGAACTTCACCTTGAACAGTAAGGGCAAAGAATAAGGAGGCTTGGGGAAAAACACAAAATCTATAAATCTTGGCTTCCTCCCAGACCAGCCAATGGCTCAAAAAGATCCCAACCACGTACGGCCCATGACTCGTGATCAGGCTTGGTCTCTCCCATGGCCTGGTGTCAGAGGGAATGGCTGGCTAGTGGGGCAAGCGAATGAGCACAGTGGACGGGAGAAATGACTAGCCTCAGAAAGTGTCCCTCGTGCCTGTCACTAGGCAAAGGCTACATCAGGGTCAGGTAGGACCATTTCCATATCACTCTAAGCAAATGTCATGGACTGTCTGAGTCTCAACTTCTTCAGTCACATTGAAGTTGCTCTTGTGCAACATTACATAAAGTACAAACTGTCCACATATACAATCTAAACTGGGGCCAGCATCGCCCTGCTACGATGCTCTTATGATTTGTTGAAAAATGCATGGCAGGGGTTAAAAGTATGGGCTTTGAGGGAGGGTCACAGAATTTAGATGCGTGAAGGAGAGATTAAGAACAGACAGGGAAGAATTTAATTTATATTTCAGTGTGGTGGGAAGATGGCTCAGCCAGTGCTGCGCCTTGCAAGCACACCCCCTCCCCCAGCTTTAATTCCCTGCATCCAAGTAAAAAGTGGAGCATGGCGATGCTGGAAAGTGGGGACAGGAGAATCCCTGGGGCTCAGCAGCCAGCCAGTCCAACCTCACTAGTGAGCTCCACGTTAGTGAGCTGCAGTTTGTCTGAAATTTAAATTTTACTTAGCAATCCACATTGTATCTGGCCCCTCTATTCTAGGGGTAAATGGGTTGTGCTCTGCTGTGTTCTGGGTACAAAGCTGAATAAATTCTCTAGCCACTCCAGGCCCTGTCACCCTAATTTTGCCATCTTTTCACTGTGTGACCTTAATGAAACCTCTCAGCCTCTCTGTGCCTCGACTTCCTCATCTGTAAACCGGCAGATGGGGAGTGTCTACCTCCCAGAAGACTCCCTAGAACTAATGAGCAAAGGTCTAATCCACTCTGCTTGGTCCTCAGCACCCAACAGGGCCCGCCCCTCTCTGTACTCCCAGGGCCAGAGGCAAGCTAGACCAGGCTCAACTCTGCAGCCAGCAGTTTCTCCTGCCCCAGCCCCCCAACCACCACCCCTGCAACAGCTTGGCTGGGTTTGCTCTCACTCCCCTTCCCAGCTGCCCACTGTTTCCTTCCTCTGAGCTGTCACGACTATAAGTCACTATCTTGGATTCCTGGACAAGGAGGAGCCTGGGCTAGAACCTACATACTGGAGGTTCTGTTGGGGTTACTTATTGTGACAGAAGATGCGAATGGCTCGCAGTCAACGGAGGAAGGGAAAGCCACCTCAGCAGCATGTGACACTGTAAATACAGATGGCAGGGCAGTAGGGAGCTGAGTGTTTCATAAGTAGAGCAGATACTCCACTCAGCTGAACATACAAATCACCAGAAACTCCAGACTTGCTTTGTGAGAACTGACCAGTTTCTCTCAGGACCTCAGATGACACTATGGTCACTGTTACTGGGACGCTGCAATGTCAAAATCTGATGGGAGAAATTGGTGAGAAGGGAGGGGGGTGAGGAGATTGGTGCCTACCTCTTCACCTTGGGATGAGTCCTTCCTTACCAAACAATTCTCCTTCCCTAACCTGCTTCAGAGAGAAAAAAGCTCTTCTCCACCAGGGTAAAAATAGATTCTCTGGTCTCTGGGCAGAGCTTGCAAAAGGAATCAGGAGAAAGGGAGCCAGGCTCTCGAGCTTCTCAGGGACACCAGAGAGTTGTCTTGTCCCCAGAAGGGGACGTGATTGACAGCTGGCCTTGGTGGGAAAGACTTTTCTCCTACTTCATAGGATTCCTTTCCCTGCAATGGGAGTTCTGCCATGAGGCCCCTGACCTCCTTGGGGCCTTGCTCTCTCCAGTTCCTACACGGTGAGCTGAGTGACTTAGGAGCAGACAGCTGGGGCTGGAGAGATGGCTCAACCGTTAGAGGTTAGGCTCACAACCAAAAAGATAAGGAGTAGGGAATTGGTCATGGAAATGCTTGCCTCAGCCTGGTCTCTCTGGTCCTCCTGTAGAGAGTAAGAATTTTCCAGAGTTGCTTACTCTGTTAACCCATCAGCAAGGCTGCAGCAGGGTGAGCATTACAAACCCCACAGTATGAGTCTTACTGCTTAAAAAGGTGCTGTTCAGGCGTTTCTCTGCTTTCCAAGGGGTGCAGCACTCAGGTGAATGTATAGCTTGGGACAGGGTGACTTCACACCCCAGAAGCTGGCAGGAACATTGTTCTACAAGGCTCAGAGACTGCTGTATCGTAGCCATACCTTCGGTTTCAAATGAATGAGTTTAAAGATGTAGCATAGCAGTAGCCAAGAGATGGACAAACGTCATCAAATCAGGTGCTTGCCACATCCAATAGAGACAACCGGACTTGTCTGACTAAGAGAGAGCAAACAGAGGTAACATATGCCAGCCCAAGTTTAAATTATTTATGGAAAATGCATCTCTCAATGGTGGGGCAAGTATGTGTTGGTTCCTAAACCTTCTTAAAGTGATGTGTCTATCTAAAAGTGACTTCATCCTATAAGGCAATAAAAAGGATATATTACCCTTTGGTTCATGCCAAACTTTCCCCAAACACAACAGAAAACAATAAGCACTCACCAGGCGGTGATGATGAATGCCTTTAATCCCAGCACTCAGGAGGCAGAGGCAGGCAGATCTCTGTGAGTTCAAGGTCATCCTGGTCTACAAAGCAAATTCCAGGACAGCCAAGGCTTTACAGAGAAACCATCTAACAAATAAACACCAACAAGCACTCAAATCTCATACCATTTCTGTGAGCTAGGAATCATGCAGTGGTCTCACGGCACAGGGAGGTGACATTCAAGATGGCAGCCGGACCTGTGGTCACCCAAAGGCTTGGCAGTGGCTGCCACAACTGCACTAGCTGTTGATATGAAATGGGTTCCTCCCACGGGCTCCTCAACAGACTATGGGAGTGGCTCGCATGGCAGGCCTTCCTCAGAGAGAGAGTGATCCAGGAGATGAAGAGACACCCGGTATATTTTACCAGCTGTTCCCTTGAGCGTGAGTCCTACCTAGTCCAGCCTGATCTACATAGCAAGTTCAAGGCCAGTCAGGACTTCTTCATGAGACCTTGTCTCAAACAAAAATGTCTATTCTTATAAATCTTTAACCATTCTCTTAGATTTGTAACCTAGAAGCAAGTCTCCAAGCACAGCTCACACCCCAGGGTGGAAACCCAGGCCCCACTTCTTGATGGAAAGGGCGTGGAGAATTCTGGGGAAATGTTAAGTAGGATGGTGTAGCGGAGGGAAGCAAGGGCAGCAGGATTTAACAGTTGGCTGAACTGACGGTAACAGCAGGAACCATACATGAGGGTGAGCTGGCTTAGGGCATCCCCCGCCCCCTTCATCCGCAGAGGGAAATGGATGTGGAGAAAGGAGGAGAGGCTGGGCATGAACGGAGCTGGGCATGTGGTGAGTCTGAAGAGGACGGAAACAGGAGAGAGCAAGAGGCTTGGGGATGCCGCCAATCAGAAGTGGCTCGTGGAAGGTTAGACATAGCAGGCCTTTCTCTTCTGTCGGGGGCATGAGGAAAAAGATCAAAACAGCTTGCCCTGTCTGTGTGGCTTGTGGACTAGTTCGTTAAGAGTTACGGTCTATTGAGTAGTCCTCCCCGCTCCGTTGGCAGGACTTGGGCTCTCTCTGTGTAGGCCAGTCTAGCCTCAAACTCGGAAACCTGCCTGCCTCTGCCTCCCGTGGCTGGAATTAAAGCCGTGTGCCACAGCGCCCTGTCTCTCTCTCTCTCTCTCAAGACTGTATTCTCAGCACATTCACAGCACTGGCCACACAGTGGGAACAGAATTAACCAGAAAGAACACGATGAACAAGAGAATTCGGGCTTTCCTGTGACTCGGGATCCAATGTGCTGTATCCTATAAGGGGACTGGAAACGGATAGAAAGCTGAAATTTACATACAAGTCTTATGGCCATGACTGGTCCAGAATCCATAGACCAGTGAAAGGAAATAAATGTGGGAGCCTTGGCCAGCACAAGCATCCAGAGTGAAACTCTACCTGAAGCCCCTCCCCTGTTTTCACTGGAGCCAATGGCTAACGAAGCCCTCTCTGGGAAAACTGGGCTGGGAGTGGCTGCCTCTCACCCAACCTGGAACTGGAGACAGGGCTCTGAGCTCTCTACTGTCTTGAGGGTGGGAGCAATGAGAGTCTTGATGCAGTGAGCTAAACTTTCCTCCTGCCCTGAGGGAAACCCAGATGTCCTTTCCCTCCTGTCTGTTGAAAACCTCCGGGACCAGGCACCCCGAGGTCTGAAAAGGAAGTTCTGGGGCATCCATAGAAGGCAGCAGTTGCTGGGTTACCACCTGAGGAAGCCTCTCACCTTGCTGGGCAGCCTCCCTGCTTGCTCAGTTTGCTGTCTGACTCCAGGCAGGACCAGAAATTCGCATTTAAGGAGAGACTACCTGCAGCAGAGCCCAGGAGGTTGGGTGTGCTGGAGACCTTCAGCATCACCTCTGCTACCAATTTGTTGTTCTAAAAAGAGTCATTTGTGCCAATTAGAGCTTGGTTAGTAACGGGTGTCCTGTCTGGGAGGCAGGTACAAGCCAATTGATCAGGGAAGGTGACACATTCCTCGAGGCTCCAGTTCTTCCCGGACAGTTAGGCTTCAATTAGAGCTCTGAGAAATGGGGAAAAGAAATGTCCTTGCCTCTATTGGGCTGCGGAACCTTGAAGAGCTCTTGATATCCAAGACCAGCCACCCCGGGGTGTCAGGATGGGCCTCTGCCTAAATGAGTTTCAGGATCGCAGGCCTGGAGATTTTTGCTTTCGTCACTTTACAAACATGACACCATGATTTCAGAGCAAAAAATCAGGCACAAAGGGCCAGATCCTTCTCCTGTGTCTACTGGATGAAAAGGTATTTCCTGTGGCTCACAGTGACCTTTCCCCTAAGAATCGATTCTCTAGATGGATGGCTCAAAGGAAGGGAATCAGGCCAAAGGAATGGGTTTTCTCTTCTGGGGCTCCAGGCGACCTGAAGAAGCCAGCAGCTGTAGGGTCGGAGGACCAATGGAGAAGGGGAAAGACCTGGCGGGGAGGGCGGTCTAGATGCTGACAGAGGCCTTCAACCAGTGGCCAGCAAGGGGGTGGGAACTCCCTCATCACAGCCACAAGAAAATCAACTCGTGTGAACAAGCTGGGCCTCCAGCAGATCCAGGCACAGACTTGGGAGACCTTGCACAAAGGCCCCAGCTATGCCATGCCTGTGCCCCCGCCCCTGGGAAATACAGATGTAGCAATAGAAAGCCAGTACTATGTCATGCCTGGGCTGTCATCTGTTGTCTATGGCCCTAATTTTCGTTTTTACTGATCAGCTAGTCACACAGCCCCCATGATGGATGCTTGTACCTACACCCGAGCAATTTGTAAGGAGCCCATAGCACAGCAGAGTGCTCTGCACACAGTAGGTATTGCCTAATTCACAGTAATGAGAATAGGATCTTGACCCTTCCTTTGTCCAGCTAAGCCAACCGGTCTTGGGTTGAGGTACATGTGGCAACCATGTGTAGTAGACCTATTATCCTCCTTTCTTTCGCCACAGACAACCGTAAGCTCCTCAGAGATTCCTAGAACCCACAGCCCAACCATCAGTTTTCTGAGTCCACAGATGAAATAGATATATTCTGGAAAGTTCTTCAGGGTTTTTTAGTGGCTTTTAAATGAATTCTTAGTTTCCAAGCGAAAAAAAGCCAAGGGCCCCCATGGCACCCATCTTCCATTTAAACAGCAAAGAAGGTATCTCCATCCTCCCCAACCGCCTCAGCTCTCTGCGGCACCCTTCAGCCGTGACTCAAGTGGACACAGCCGTTTTTAAGCAGACCAGACATTGAAACTGTGTTAGGCATTTGCTACTTTTTATTCACAGGATTACAGAATATATAGAATTAAGAGGCATATCATGTGTTGACTCCATTTTCCAAAAAGAGCTAAGTATATCCACAGCTTGAAAACACATCCATCATTGTCTGCTGGAAAACTTACTTCCGTACACATAGAAAGTATTGTTTCGCCTAAGTTGTACATTTAAAATACATAAAAACAGTACCAAATGGCATATTGGCCTATTTTATCACAGTTCTCATACATTCCTGATAGTCAAGGGGCTGGACAGGGAATGCATAGTTTCCCACTAGAAAGGTGGCTGCCGGTGCAAGCGATGAGAGGGGGTAGGGGCCTCAGCTGAGAGCTCAGAGGCCCGATGACGTCATTATTTGAATCAGCATCACAATGGACGCTGTTCAATTACTGGCATGCTGCTGATTTGCCTGGTCATTCTACCCTCTGCTAAGGCAACAGAAATTGTGATTACTCTTTCCTTTCAAGCGTATTCCCACTCTTCCCAATGCATTTGCTCCATAGCCATCTGCCCTGTGCTTCTCCCCCTTTTCCCACGGCGCCCCGGATCTGAACCACCTTGTTCACTGCACCTGCTGGTAGACTGCTGATTCTGCTCAAGCGCGCTGTCCAACAAAACCCTGGGCACTGCCTAAGGAGGAAACTTCCTTTCGAAGCTTCACACAAGGCCTGGTTCTTCTGCAGAAGGATCTGGAAGCTGGATAGAGGTTTCCTTTTAGGTGACATGCAAACAGGAGCCCCCCCCCCCACAGACACCCATCGTGAGCACCCCTGGCGGCTCAACTTCCAGCATCTCACGCTGATTTCTTTCCTAAAAAAACACGGCAGCCTCACTCCTCAGAAAGAAGAGCACGACGCTGTTGCTCTCCGTGAGCTCCCCAAAGGCCGGAGAGGGCCCCAGAACAATTCATCATTGCTTCTGCATTTGGGTTTTTCATTTCTCTCACAGAACTCATCTTTTCTGGTGGACATCGTGACAAGAACCAGATGTGTCCAGCCTCAGCACTCCTCCCATGGCTATGTGGGAGGAGTTACAGCCATGCCTGCTAGAAATCCTCTCCAGACAACTGAAGCTATCCGACGTTTCCAGAAGGCTTTCTCGAGCCTGGCTGGGCATGTCACAGAGTTCTGGGGTGTTTGCTAATTGTTCAGTGTTACTGATGGTTGAATGGTGTCTGTCAGGAAGACTTTTCTTCTGGCTCTTCGTCCTGCTTGTCTACTTTTACTTTAACCTACAAGAACTGCTGTCTTCACTGTCATGGCAACAGTGTCTGTCTTTGGGTGAGCACAGCAGAGCATTAGACAGAAGATGCAAAACCCCCTGTCCAAGGGAAATTTCTAGTTTTGCTGCTTCTAACTGAATAATGGCAGGCGGGCCATCCCCTTGGGCTCTGTGTCTATTCCCTTCTCTCTGAAATTAGAGTAACACCTGCCCTCCGTAAACCAAAGACACATGACACATGAGAGGAACACAGATACACAGAGCAGGGACACAAAGCATCTGGGATGTGAGCTGATCCTATCCACAGCCCAAGAACAAAGCCCTTGTCAGCCCGAAGGTTTATTTTTCGTCTTTATAGAGATCTATGACTGATCCTACAGAGTCTGAGGACTAACCCTCACTTTCAGGTTATGGCCTTAAAGTCACATGACTACCGACTGGTGGGATCAGCCTAGGAACCCAGGTGCAGAGATGGCAAAGGGTAAAGCTGAGAAGGTGACAGTGGGTGGGTGATGGGAAGAAAGAGAAGGATGGGGAGGGGAGACGAGAGAAAGGGAGGGGCAATCCCCCTCGGCTGGGCAGTCCTAGGCTTTTCTCTGCCTTGGGCTATTGTCATGGTTGTGTGGGTGGGTTTTGTTATTGTACATCATTACTGGAAGAAAGCCTTTTGCAGAAATTGCTTAAAACTTCAGGGATTCTTGGGAGAGAGCAGTAAGATTAATGAAGCAAAGCTCCCCCACCTTATGCCAAGAACGTCTCTGCTCCTTTGCTGCGTTTTGGCCAGAACAAATATCTCCCCGCACAGCACAGAACGCAGAAGACTGCAGACTCTTGTATAAACTTAATTTAAAAGAACAAGGAACCTTGACTGTAGCAGAGAGGACGGCCAGTCATCTCACACCCCAGCCCCACCACCTACTAGGGACCTTTGCGGTTACTCAAATGCTTCTTCTGGGTGTAACAAAGACCCCATCCCAAGCTCAAACCCCCGTGTTTTGTGACTTTCCAAACTCTATGCAATGGCGGGGCGAGGCTCTGTGGAGGCAGCACCTTCAAAGATGCCCCTGTGGGTTCCTCTCTGAGCAGCAGGAAACAGGATGTCAGGATGTCAGTGCTACCAGCCTGTCTGGGGGACCAATGCCTGGGGGGGGGGGGGGGCATGGCTCGCCTGTTCTCCAGGGGAAGGAGGAACAGAAGCCTCACACCTTCAATCTCCAACATGGAGAGCTGGGAACTCGTGGTCAATTCAAATGAACCCAGAAGACAAAAGAATGCAAAGAAAGAGTCACTTATGCTTAGAAAGTTAAAGCAGACCGCTCATTCTGTTTGCTTGGCATTTAGCACCAAAGTTCCAAGCAACCACACTAGAGAGTGTGAGTGACAGGGTTCATTAAAGTCCTTGGTCCCCTAGGCTGGAAACAGCAGCCAGGAGCGCTGCTTACCATCCATGCACAGCTCTCCAGTGTGGTGTATCTATCGATGAGTCCCTGCCGCTTACAGAGAAGAACAGACACAAGCACATTTCAGACACCCCCTCTACCTATCTACAGGGTGGTGATGAGGGTTCGAACTCCACAGCACACCGCAGTGGGATTATGCCACCTTCATGGCTGGAAGGGATGTAGTGGGTTACTCTGCAAAGGGCTCCCCTAAAAAAGCATCTGCTTTATATTCTCAAAGAGAACCAGCTACTTAGAAATCCACCATGAAACTACCGACAAAACCAGACCCCCAAGAGCCTCCCTGTTGTCCCCATGGGGAGGCCTGGTTCGAAATAGCCCACCTGGTCCTGAGCACAGACACGGACTGTGAGATGCTGGTCTGTCCTGACGCTCTAACAGATGCCCCACCACTAGCACATGGCCAAGCTTCCTTTGCCTAGTGTGCTGGAAGAGGGAGGTGTGCCCCTGTAGACAGCAGCCACACTGGGATTTGGACGTTTGCACGTGCAGAAACTGCAGCAGGGTTACACAAGCCAGCCACTGTCATCGCTGCGACTCAACAAAGCCTTGTTCCAGGAGCAAGGGAGGCAGGTGGGCAGGGAGACAGGTTTCCATTCAACCAATTACTTGAGATATTAAGTCGTCCAGAGGGCAAAGGCATGCATCAATCAAAGGGCCCCCTCTGAGCCTCAAAGCGCATCCAGATCTGAGTAAAGTCCCCTCTGACTCCGTACAATCTCACTTCAAAGCCCTCCCCAGCACGCAGTGGATGGAAACACCTGTTCCATCCCTCCAAAGGACAGATGAAAAGCACCGCTCAGCCTTTGGCCCGTCTGCCAGTTACCCACAAACTAAAAGGATGGGTTCAGAGATCCAAGTGAGCAACAGCGCACATCAGACACACATGATTGCTCCAGCCACCTCGAGGGTCACCTTTGAACCACAAAAAAAAAAAGCAGGGGAACCCCTTTATCTTGCTGCTGCTGGACCCACAGCCCATGCTGGCCTAGACACGTGTCACCAGAATATTTTCTCTGTGGCAGAGGAAGCGATATCAAATATTAACCTGGGAACACACTCCATTGAGGGGGATCAATCCAAACGAGGGCAGAGCCAAGGTTCTGCTCCAAGGAAGATGCCGGAAGACTGGCCCTGACTTTCAGGAAACTGCGATGGCTCAGAATAGCACTGCGAAGTGTTCTGAGATGTTCAAGCGAATGATCAGCAAATCTTTTCAGCTCACTTTGGCTTTACAGCTCTTAGCTGAAAGATTGCGAAGATGGGATGAGGCAGGTCTGTGGGCTTAGTGGGGCGGGGGCGTTTTGGTTTTGTATTCCACTAAAAGGGCTGGCCCTTCTTGCTCGGTGTTCTCCTTTCTCATTGAAAATAAAGTAGTAGCACGCTGTTTGCTAGATGGTAAGATGCTGCGCTCTTTTCTCAGAAATTACAGGCTTTAAGATGTCATATTTAAACAGCAGCACGGGCCTGTCATGCAATCAGCCAAAAAAAAAAATGCAATCCCTGGTTAAAATGTGACTCCTAAAAGTTTGAAAATGTCTAACTACTTCCCCAGTGCATTATGAATTTTAATTTCAGAGCTCTGAGCCTGGCTTATTTTATGATTTTTTTAAATTTTATTTCTTCTTGGTCCCCTTTCTCTCTTGCAAGAGCTAACACTACACATCTTTGAAATTCCCCCAATCACACCTTTTACAAACTTAAATCAACAATGATATGTTCAAAAATCTTTGTCTTCCCTTTGAAACTGGATGCAAAAAAGAAATCTCTCCTGTCGGTGGAGACGGCTGTGAAAGACCGGGGAGCCTGCACATAGATTTCTTTAAACTTTTTAAACTGCTGTTTCTCTTTATCCCACTGGTATATCTGTGAGAAGGTGTAGTCACTCCCCAGGGCCAGGTAGTGGTTATCTTTGAAGGAGAAGGGTTGCAAGGTCATGGCCCCCCGGGACGGAAGAGCCTGGACCTCCACAAACTGCTTACTGTTCCACCGCATGACCCGAGAGTCCCCGATGAAACGGGTGAGCGAAAGGTAGAGGGCATTCTGCATCCGGAAGCTCTTCACAGCCAGGACATCCTCCATGTTGGGGATGTCACCGTGGGGGACAAACTTCTTTGAGCTTTTGTTCCACTGCAGGATAATGGGGACCTGGGAGCGGCTGGACAGGATGAGGTGTGACTTCCCATCGATGTCCACAAACTCTGCATCCGTGTCCCTGAACCACTCATGCAGAGACTGGTACGAGTAGAACCCTTTGCTGTTCCACTTGTAAACCGTGGACAGGCCGGCTTTCGAGCTGTCGGCGATGATGAAGAACGTCTCATCGTCGATCTCAAACAGCTCAATGTCATTGGGCTTGGAAATCCGAGACACTTCTATGTCTTGGAATTTGACAAACTTGGTCCAGCTCTCATCGTATTTGTAAATGTGAGAACCACCAAAGAGCTGGGCCACCACCACAAAGACCTGGTCGTCGATGAGGATGGCCTTGCAACCCACGATGGACTGGCCTGTGGCCGAGAGAAAGAGAAGGCTTTAGTGTGGATGAAGTGAGTGCTGAACCTCCCCCACCCCAGACCCTGCTTGCCCAAAGGGACTGTGGTGCTGTGGAAGATAGCATGGTGGTTCCTCGCAAACTTAAACATTGACTAGCTAGGTGACAATTTTACTTCTTGATACAAACCAAAAAGAGCTCAAAGCAGGGGCTGGAATAGAAACCTGGATAACAAATCGAGAGATCAAATGCTCATGCATTCCTCAAAGTCATACACCGAAACCTGACCTTATTAGGTTTCAAACAAATGTTAGGGTTGAAAAAGTGAGGCTCGTGTCTTAGTTACGGTTTCTATTGCTGTGATAAAGACATCACCAAAAAGCATGTCCAAAAAGCAACTTGTGGGGCAAAGGCTTTATTCCAGCTTACAGTTCCACATCACAATCCATCACTGAGGGAAGTCAGGACAGACTCTTAAACAGAACAGGGCCCTGAAGACAGGAATTGGATCAGAAACCATGGAGGAGGGTAGTTACTGGCTTGATCCTGTGGTTTACTCAGCCTGCTACCTTATAGCATCCAGACCACCTACCTAGGAGTGGCACCTCCCACAGTGAGTTGAACCCTCTCATATCAATCATCAGTCCAGAAAACGCTGCACAGATAGATGCAAAGACATATCTACAGGGCAGTCTTATGGAGGCCTTTCTCAATGAAAGATTCCCTCTTCTTCCAGGATACGTTTAGGTTTGAGTCGAGTTGACAAAAACCAACCAGAACATGGGGAAAGATAAAGAAGAGGGCTTGCGTGGGGGGTCTGAGATAGCCAAGCAGACCATGTAAGAGGAAATCCAGGACTCTGGGAAAACCATCAAAGCCAGTTTTGGCCAAATCCCACAGAAGCCCTCTTTGGGGAGCGCACTGGCTGGTTTTATGCCAACTTGGCACAAGCTAGAGTCATCAGAGAGAAGGGAACCTCAATTAAGAAAATGCCTCCATAAGATCTGGCTGTACTCAAGACTGTAGGGCATTTTCTTAATTAGTGATCAATGGGGGAGGGCCCAGCCCAATGTGGGTGGTGCCATCCCTGGGCAGGTGGTCCTAGGTTCTATGAGAAAGCAGGCTGAGCAAGCCGCGAGGAGCAAGCCAGTAAGCAGCACTCCTCTGTGGCCTCTGCATCAGCTCCTGCCTCCAGGTTTCTGCCCTGCTAGTGCCTGTCCTGAATTCCTTTGATGATAAACTGTGATATGAAAGCATAAACTGAGTAAACCCCTTTCTCCCCGAGTTGCTTTGGTCATGATGTTTCATCACAGCAATACCGACCCTAAGACAGAGAACATGCACCATTGTACTTTCTCCTATTAAACTTGTTGACTATATTGGTAGTTACTCCTTTATATGCGCTCTTGCACCAAAGACATTTAATGACAACAGACTGAGTTGTAGGTAAAAATGATTTCAAGAAAAATCTTCAGCTGTTCTGGAAAAGCGATCACCCAAACCACCCCACGGCTGGCTAACTGGAGAAGCAGTGGGTCAAGATTGGAATTCCAGATGTGAAGGTGGGGTGGCTGGTGGCCACAGCTTGCCTGGGTCTGTACTCCATTCTAGAAGGACCTCTTTTCTTTCACTTATCCTCCTGTTGAACATCAGCAGCCTGCTCACTCTAGCTGTGCCCCTGTGTGAGCTCTCCCTCTGCAGCACAGAAATCTGCGTTGCCATGACAGGGGGCTGGGGGCCATTAGGGAGTAGGGCTTTTCCATCCCTAACAACCTTGGGGGATGGGACGAGGAAGCAGGGCTTGGGGAGGAGACTAGGTCACTCATGACTAGAATTACCCCAGAAACCCTAGGGATCTCCTGCTCTTCCACCAAGAGGAGACTGTGGAAGGTGTGGGGACTTGAAAGACTAGGGAAATGGCTCTGGGTGTGAGTACTAGGATCTGAGGTCAAATCCCCAGGTCCTAGAATCCCTGTGCTCCTACAGCAAGATGGGAGGAGGAGACGGGAGAAGTCTGCGTGGTGGAGGAGGAGACAAAGAGGTTAGCTTGGTGCAGATAAACAACAAGAATCCATCTCAGACAAGATGGAGTGCAGGAAAGACCAGAAAGGATACCCAGGGCTGTCTTCTGACTTCCACAGATGTAATGTGGTACATGTGCCGGCACACACACACACCACACACACCACACACACACAAACATACCACACCACACACACACACACACACACACACATACACAAACATACCACACTACACACACACAAACATACCACACCACACACACACACCACACACCACATACACACCACATACACACCACACACACACAAACATACCACACCACACATACAAACATACCACACCACACACACAAACATACCACACCACACACACACATACACAAACATA
>NW_004949103.1:17291672-17314038 GCF_000317375.1 Microtus ochrogaster
ACATACCACACCACACACACATACAACACACACACAAACATACCACACCACACACACATACAACACACACACAAACATACCACACCACACACACACAACACATACACATGACACACACAACATACACGCATGACACACACATACCACACACACAAATTCACACACCACATACACATACCACACACACCACAGACACGCATACACATACCACAGACACACCCACACATACTACAGACATACACCACACACATCACAAACACATACACCCCACATACACGGCACACACACCATATGCATACACCACACACACACACACACACACACACACCTATGAGATGATGTTGCACCAGACATTAAATCTGCCATTATCTTGAACTTGGATGGCTCAGACTCCAGAACTTGAAAAAGAAATTTCTGTTGTTTATAAGCCTTCCTATACATAATAGCAGCACCAAAACGAACCAAGACAGTCATATTGAAAGCATTGTTACAGACAACAGCCGGAAGATGGATGCAATCCACGCTCCCACAGACAGATAAACCAGCTGTGGTCCATGAGCACCAGGAATAGTCTTCAGTCTCCAAAAGGAAGGAAAGTCTGCTGCGTACTGCAATATGGTCCACTAAATGAATGAAGCCAGCCCTGAAAGGACAAAGCTGTCAGCCTACCTGCAGGAGGGGTCCCAGGGACAAGGACTGGACATGAAGGACTGGGGAGGGGTGCAGTTTACTAGATGAATTATGAAAGAGACGTGGAGATTGGTCACACACAACACCAGTGTACCTAACCCCACAGCACAGTACATAAGAAGTAGTCAGGATGGTGAGTTTTGCACTGGGTATCTCCATGGTCCCCGGGGTCTCTGGAGAAGTCAAAGAGTGTGCAAGACTGTTCAGAGCAGAACTCTGAATGCATGGTGCAGGCACACAGGAGTGTCACTGCAGGATAAGTGAAGCAGCTGTCCTGGCAATCACGAGACCACCCCCGCCCCCTTAATGCTCGCCCACAGTTCAAAAATGCCTGTGGGATAGTGATCTGAGACCCAGCTCAGGCGTCACAAGGAACCCTGCTCCCGCTCCGCTCTGGGTCACCACTGGCATGCTCTCTACAATCGACTCCCATCCCCCGCTGAAGAAGGCCACCCTCTTAATCTTAGCTAGAGGACCCCTCATATCTCAAAGATCACCAGCCCTCCCTCGAGATCATTACAAGTTTCGTCTTTCTTTTAACTCGCTCGGTAATATGACCAAAGTGAATTTGGTCTGTAAATTACAAGGCTAACAATCCAATTTCTGTCCTGCAGATTAGCTTAGGGGGCAAAGGGAATCGGTGGCTTTCGGAGAGGTACTTTCTCTTTCATTGGACTTCCTAGAACCTGGCCCTTTGCCTTTGTCTAAATTGTTTTTCTGAGTGCTTGTTCACCCAATGTGATAATAATGACAGGTAAAACCTAGAAAGTGGACTCCTGTCACCAGGCACCACCCTGGGCACTTTTGCACATCTACTCATTCTTTCCAGTCACCACTGGAGACAGCTACGACTCTTACCAGCACGTCCATTTTTACAGCGAGGCACAGAAGGGTTCAGCGATTCATGTAAAGTCACACAGCCAGTATGTAGTAGTACCTGGGTTTTAATCTAGGTTACCTTACTCCATCACCAAAGTGCCAAAAGACACATGCACACAAAATCTACTTATGATGCAATCAAAAAACACTTAACATACTTCTTTCATCTTTGATTTATTTTATCACACACACATATATATATAGCTATATATGCTTCCTTTAAAACATTGGGGCTTGTATTCTATATACGCTTTTTAAAGCCTACTTTTGTATGTATGCACATGTGTGCACATATGATCATATACATCCAGAGACCAGAATACTGGTCTCGGTATCATTTCTCATTGTAAGTCCCAGGCATCCACCTGTCTGCCTCCTCAGTGTGACACTATAAGCAGGAGACACATCTTTTTTTTTTCCAGTGTGAGTTCTGAGGATCAAACACTGGTTTGAGGATCAAAACATTCACAACGGAGCAGTCTCTCCACCCCTAGAATCTATTTTTTCACTGAATCCCTATGTTATCAGTCATCTTCTACAACTAAATTTTTTTAAAAAAAAATACTATACAATGGGGCTGGAGAGATGGCTTGGAGTTTAAGAGCACTTGATGCTTTTCCAGAGGACCCAGGTTTGGTTCCAAGCACCCGCATGGCAGTCATCTGGAACTTGAGTTCCAAGCGATCCCATGCCAACTTCTGGGATTTTTGATCACCAGGAATGCAAGTGGTGCACATATATAAAAGGAGGCAAAACATGCGTAGAAATAAAGTTTAATAAAACTAAAAAGGAAAAAACACAATACTATACAATATTACATGGTATGAATGCACCCCATCCTATTCAACTAATAGTCTGCTGTTGGACATAGCAGTTCTTTCTTGTTGTTCATTATTGATAAATGACATGTTTCCCTTCACATATTGTTAAGTAAACATGCTTTGATACCATCTGGTACTGTTCTCAGCTGTAAGAATCTGCTAGAATAAGTGTTTGGTATCTTTTGTAAGGCTTTAGGGTATAAACTGCCAAAGTACTCAAGAACTCTCACCCTACAGACAGCAATTTCTAATTCAAGCTTCTTGTCCCTCTGGGTGGGGGGACTACAGAGGTACCTATGCCAGGAGGGGGAGACTGTAGAGGTCCTTATGCCTGGGGGTATACTTAGAATTCTGTCTCTTTTAAAGAACGACTTCAATCCCACTGTCAAGGAAGAACACATGCTGATTGGCCAGTAGCCAGGCAGGAAGTATAGGCAGAGTGAACAGACTAGGAGAATTGTGGAAAGAGGAAGGACAGTCGCAAGCCAGATGCAGAGAAAGCAAGATAAGAATGCCTTACTGAGAAAAGGTAGATAAGAATTATGGGTTAATTTAAGTTGTAATAAGCCTGAGCAATAGGACAAACAACATATAATTTATATGTCTTTGTGTGTTTGTTTGGAACTGAACTGCTGTGGGACCAGGCAGGACAGAAACTTCTGTCTACAAATGATGCACAACATGGGACTCAAACCCACAACCCTAAGATTAAGTCTCGTGCTCTACCAACTGAGCCCGTAGGTATGTCAGCAGCAAGAAAGATTGTTTGTGTGTGTGTGCCTCATCTGTTTGCCTGTCTGTCAGCAAAGATTACAGGCTGGAACATGCAGAAATCCCCCCCCCCAAAAAAAGAAAAATACAAAAAGCAAGAGTGAATAAGAGAAGAAGAAAGAGAGGAAGCCACAGATGTTGGTGTGAACATGGCCACTGGGTTCCTCACCTGGAGACACCTGACCAGAGCTGCGGCAGAGAAATGGGTGCCTCTCTGATTCCTCAGAGACGCCATCCAAAAGGCACAGACTGAGAACACACTGAGAAACTTCTGCTGACTTCAGAGTCTCTCCATGACAAAGTAGGATGCTGCATGAGGCAGGCCCAGCCCAAGGAGGTGAGAACTATCCACACTCCCTCCCTTACTCTTGTTGGTGGCTAATGGCCCCATATGTGGCTTTGCTTTTCCACCACACCAGAAGACTTTCATACCAACTCAAACCTCAGCGACCAAGAAATAGACAAACGCTCCCCTGCCTGAACTCTCAGGCAGTCTCTGCAAGTTCTGAGGTTCCCTGTGCCTACACAAGTCTTAGAAATCTTAGCTGAAGCCAGAAAGTTGGGGTCTCCGATGGAATAGAGTGGGTCCCATTGTCCTCAGGTTCTGCTCACTACACAGGTTACCCATTACATCCCCACTAGATTGCCAAGTCCAATACTACACTAATCCATTTTTTTTAAAAAAGCCACAAAATTCCCATTGCAGATGACAGAAGCACATGAACATTAATGCGCTTGCCCAAATACTATGTGCCCACCCACAAGAACACAGCTGGCTCAGAGGAAGTGCCCACGTAATCTTTATCAATGAGTGAATGAGTGAATGCAGGAAGGAAGAAGGGTTTGATGTCGCCACCAAGGGTAGAGTTCCTGACCAAGAAAATAAGAGTCTCTGGGCGAGATGGATACCATTCCAGCTAGATCAGTCACCTTGACTAGGGAGCACCTCTAGGGAGGAAGGCTCAGCTTAAGCCATGCTAAAGCGTTAGACGGAGTAATTAGTCCTTTAATGAGATTTTTCCTTCCCAGAATCCTCACCTTTAGTGCAGAAGCTTACAGACCAGGACCACAGCCAAGCAGGTTCATAAGTCTGACTGATTCTCTGAATTATTCAGATAAATGCCTAACTTCCCTTTTTAATCTCTTTTCTAAGTCTGCTTCCCTTAACCCTTCAGGCTCCTCCCTGCTTTCTCACTCTCTCTAAAGATCTCCTCTCCACCATGGGGCTGCTTCTTCGTCTGTGTCTGACTGTGCCAGCTTCAACACATGGCTTTTTCCTTCTCTCCTCCACCACCCCTTTCCAGGCAGCTGCTGAGATTTGGTGTTTCTATGCCTTGCACTTTTCCTTTTAATACTAAGAAAACTGCCTTCGTGGTTACATTTGAGTTTATTCTTAAAACCTTGTATTGGTGAGACTAAGAACCCTAAGGAGGACCCCAGTTTGCCCTCTATTGCCAGCTGCAGTGAGTGGCAAGGACAGGGAGACAGTGGTGCCACCCCATCAACCTGGGACATGGACACAGAGATAGGTTCTGTCCCCAAATGAATAGAGTAGGTCACTTGCAAAGCTGTGCCAACTGTACTGACACCCAGGGAGAAGCCAGCCCACACCAGGCTCCAAGCCCGAAACCATACAGCTAACTCTGTTCCCCAGGATATCAGGTTCTTACATCCAAGGCTCTCCACACAAATCTGCGCTGAGTCTGTGTTTCCAGGCCCTGCTCCCTAGACAGTAAGCGCCACATTGGAAGGCCAGCTGGCTGTGGCAGCAGCAGCTAGCTCATCTGAGATGGCATCTCCCGGACATCAGCACTCATGATTAGACTCATTAGTAGCTGGTCCCCCACGAGTGAAATGCCACTGCTTCTGACTACGTATGTCCCTGCATTTGCTGTGTAGCCACGTGTGCCTGAGAAACGCCTAGGATCTTCCCGATCCAGAGTTTCTACCACAGTGCACTCCAGAGAAACAGTTCAATGCCCCCTGGAGCCTGGGAAGGGAATCTCCAGAGGACAGTGACCAGGCTTCCAGAGGGCTGTTTCTACAGCCAGTATCAGTTACACTCAAAAAGCTGAGAAGATTGAAGAATTGTTATGATCTTAATTTTATCCATTTACTTAAAGAGCAAGCAGATAGTTCATTTTTATTATCACTAAAACCCTGGGAACCCACAGCAGCAGCACCAAAAGAAGCCAAAGGCCTGAATTTATGATTGGTACATTCTCATTGCTATGCTTTTAGTAAGTGTGAACAGTGAGCATCCAGACCCAGCAAGGGAGCAAGCAGTGTGTGTGTGTGTGTGTGTGTGTGTGTGTGTGACCCAGCAACGGAACAAGCAATGGGTGTGTGTATGTGTGTGTGTGTTGGTACATTAGTTAGTAATCAGCTTAACAAAAACAAAACTATGATTTAGTTCTGGTAGGCAGGCTGCCTTAGCTATGCAGGACCATGGGATTCCCACATGACTTCTTATCATAGAAGGAAGATGCTTTTCACCTTTCTCGTGGAGTTCCCACACACACACCCATCTCCTCTTTCCCAAAAGGATCACCACCAGTGTGAAATCACTACGTGAAGTTCTGTTATCACCAATATCTGACCATATGGAGAACACTTCAGAGTGACCATCAGTGTGGGCTGGAATGCAGTCCCCGCCTTCCCGTGGTTATAACAGGGGGTGTCTCTTTCCACAACACACCTGTGATATTGTCATAACTCCGGAAATTCATTTCTATGTGGTCCCACTCCAAGACCATGCAGTTCTCCATGCTGGGCTGAGCGATGGCCACGTACACATCATTCTTAGAGTTGAACGTATCTACTGACACGGACTGGTAGGGCAGAGTCTGATGAACAACGAAGTCTGGGGGGGAGGGGTAGAAAAACAAATATCAGTTCATACAAACCCTGTGAGAATCCCAACTGCAGTTCTCTGGCTTTGCATCATCAGCGTAGGTACCTGGGGAGGAGCGGGGAAGGTGGGGCCAGTCCACTCCACACTGGCCCGTGGAATGCTTGGCTCTGGAGATTCTGCAAAATGGGACTGTCAGGCCAGTGGAGTTTTTTTATATACTTTCTTTTTTAAAAAAAAAGATTTATTTATTTATCACATATGTTAGAAGAGGCCATCGGATCTCATAGATGGTTGTGAGCCACCATATGGTTGCTGGGAAATGAACCCAGGACCTTTGAAAGAGCAATCAATGCTCTTAACCTGTGAACTATTTCTCCAGTCCCACCAGTGGAATTTTTGACACTGCTTCCTGGAGACAGTGTCACAAGTTACTAACAAGATCTCAACTGTCTAAGTGGATCTGGGAGACCTGACTTTCAGAAAGCCAGGGCAGGAAGAAGGCTGCAGGAAATTCATGAAGTGGCATGCTGTGTTCTAGTAAGTTCTGAGAATGCTACACTTCTAGCTCTCTCAGAGCAACCCCTCCGGGAAAGAAGTTGGCTTAATATGGCTACACTTCTCAAACTCACAAGAAATAGGGATCCTGTGGTCACTTGTCATTTACATTCAATGATACACACCCCTATGGGGAAACAGCGCCTCTGCAGGCCATAGTGAGTACTACACTTCCAAACAGGGCATGCATTAAGTCTGGGAATCTTCTGCAGGGATGACCCCTGAGGAAACGAGCTGCCTGGACGTTGGACTTGGTGTGCTGTGCCTAGGGTCTAGGCATCAGGACAGAGCAACAAGCAGGCAAAGAATTCTGCAGGAACGCGTGCAGCACAGTGGCATGGGTCCTCTTCTGTCTCCTGAGGATTGAGTGGTCTTCATCCACGCTGAGTCCATAAATGACCACTAACTCTCTGTGGAACTTTGGGTATGGCACAGAATTGCCAAGGGGCAGAGGGGGGTTGCCCACGGAGTGAGCATAGCATACACACACACACACACACACACACACACACACACACACGCACGGGGGGGGGCATGTGGCACATATGCTTAATCCTAGTCCTCAGGAGGTAGAGGCTAGCTCCCATTTCTCTCCCACCTGTGCTCGCAAGCCTCTGAGTCAGAATGTGTGTGTTTTACAGAAGAATAAAAGGTTTCCCTTTCCCCCTTTACTGAGGAATCCTGCAACAGAAAAGATCTACCACACTGGGGGCTGGAGAGATGGTCCAGTGCTTAAGAGGACTTGCAGCTCTTGCAGAGAACCCAAGTTCAATTCCCAGCAGCCATGTCCGATGGCTCACAACTGTCAGTAACTCCAGCTCCAAGAGCTAGCACACCCTCTTCGGGCCTCCACGGGCACCGAGCATGCACAAACCCATAGGCATACACACAATTCAAAATCAAAAGACAGTTTTGTCTGAAATAGTTCTACCTGGATTCAGAACTTACACAAATCAAGCTTCCATGACCCTATTACATTTTTTTTTTCAAATTAAATTCACCGTTTCATGATATTTCCTATCTGGCATGGCACAGACTGTTCATCACATAAATGACAAATCCTTCGTAGAAGACAGCTCTACTGCCAGCATCAGAGGAAAAGGAAGGAAGGCTCAGGGACAGTGATTGAGACAGGTGTCTAGACGTTCTGAGGAAAGGCACTAGACAAATTTAAATACCTTTTCCTACCCACATCTGAACCCGACTTCCACAAAGCCAAAGGCGCGGTCATTGTAAAGAGACCTCAAAGGACCCACATATCGAAGGGATACCAATTTCCTAGTGTTAAAAGATTAATAGTGCGTTCCGCCCTGAGAGCCGCAGCTTCCATTCACATCAGATCAAGTTTATGATGTCAGTGGGTCTCTTACAATTTCGGCCTTTCTCCCACTGGAGCCCACAGATTTTTACAGAGTTCTATTTATAGAACTTGCAGAAAATAAATTATACATGGTGCGGAGCCTATGGGGAGAGAGAGTGCGCATTAATGCATTATTTCTCTTTGCATTTTCATCAGCCTGAACAAGGGAGGCTAACAGGACAATTAGGATGCAAAACTCACTCCCTCTAAGGAATTTAGTGAATTATCCCCCTAACATGGGATCATCGGTGGGTAACAGGAATCTCTGCCTGGTTAAAAATAGCCTTGAAGGGGAGGGTGTGGAAGGATTGTGATTAATCTGAAGAGCTGAGACAGCTTGGTGGTGGCTACACGCTTATTACTCCCCTCTGTGGAGGAACAGAGTGGTAGCAATGGCCTTCCTCTCTGGGGCCAAATCAGGAGCGATCAGATGGAAGGAAGCCATAAAGTGACCCTGAGCTCCCTCAGTGAGTCTGGCTCTCCACCCTCCGGGCACACTCTCACACACACTTTCAGAAGCCAGGACTTGAGATGAACAGAAGACAGGAATGTCAATACCCTCACAATTTATTGACCACACACTTATGTGGCAAGGGCAGCGTCTGGGGACAGGACGCCTTGTTGTATCATCACCCTGAAAAAGAAAAATCTTGGAGCGCAGCTAGCATACCCATGAGCCTCAAGGCAACAGAAACAGAACAGTCAGTCACTGCTTACCTGAAAGTTCTATGTGGACTTTGCCAAGGAGTGGGAACCTTGTTAGCAAAAACAAATAAGCCCAAAAGATGGCCCAAATGTTTGAGAGGACGCACATTGTCCCCAGAAATTCTGGGACTCAGGTCCTGGCTGCTCCAGTTCTAAACAGTCTCCTTCCCAATGAAAATGTTCAGTCCCAGAACACAGTAAGAACCACCCAGAAGGCCCTGAGGTCAGAAATCCTATTTTCTTATATAAATGATGCTCTGTTCCCAGAACTGCAACAAAAGCCTGTGTCATCTTCTCCAATACGGACACTGTGACCAGGTGTGAACAGAGTGACGGGAAATGCCATCATTTAGAGAATTCTCCAGAAAAGAACTGAAGGAAAAGCCAAGAGGAGGCTCAGAAAGCTATAGTATAGCACTTAATGCCAAAAGGTCTTAAATGACACCTTTTTGTACAAACGCCACAGACCATGACCTCTGATTTATTGCACTGCCCAGATAGCACAATAAATAACATCTTAGTGGCTAGGCTGAATAACGGATACCCGCCAATCACACAGCTGAACACAGCCCACCTCTGTGGTGCAGGAAAGTTTACTTGCTTGAAATTTCCAGTGTCCCATAAAAGAGCAGAACTTGTGAGTTCCTCTAGTTGCTGACATACATGTGCACATGTACACAAACACCTAGAATTCATTTCTACGTGGTGGGTTTTGGCTTGTTTGGAAGGGAGCAGTAGATTTTTCTAAATACGATACTTTGTTCTTGGGATATTGCCCGTCTTCAGGGTTTCTTAGCTGTACTCTGAGCCCTCCTCCCCACTGTTCCTCTTGACATGCCTTCAGGCTTTGTAGATAGCAACTCCTAGCTTCGCCGTTTATTCCCACCAACATCTAGGAAGCAGGCTGCACACTGTGGGTTGATCCTCTCGCCTTGAAAATCCGGCTTCAGAAGCCGCGGAAGCCTGCTTGAACCTTTCAAACGGAGGCATCCCCTGCCCTTTACCTGCGGGGAGCTGGAGGGAGTCAGCATTTTAATTTTATTCCGTAACCTCTAAATATGTGGAAATGGAAACCCGGAGGTGGGCTCTGACAAAAACAAAGTCAAAATCTACCTTTGCAGTTCCCCTCGTGAATGTTTTCCTTTAGCAAGCACTCGCCGGCTCACACGGTCTACTCTGTCACAGGCTATAATTTCCCTACTTATCTCAGCCTACTTGAAATGGAAAATAACTTAGAGATACAAGAATCTGGTATTAAACTTATAATAAGTATTATCTTACTGGGAGGCGGGAAGCCAGTGACAGTAAAAATATCCAGACTTCTCTGTGTGTCTGTCTTTCCATGCAAGGCAAATCAAATTCTTAAGTCTGTATTTCAATCTTCAAAGAAAGACAGACAGACAGGCAAGCTGGGGAGCTAGCTCACTCAGAAAAGTAGTGTCTGCATATGAAGCCTTAAGTTTTCTTCCCCGGAACCTACGTAAAAAGCTGGACATGGTGAGGCGCACTGTAAGCTCAGTGCTGGAGAGACAGAGCCAGCTAGACTGTGGGGCTCACTGGCTATCCACTCCAGCCGAATCAGCAAGTTTCAGACCATGAGAGATACTGCCTCAAAAAGCAATCCCGAGGAATGGCACCCCAATTCCATCTCTGGCATCCACACACCCACGCATGCACATACATGAACATGCACACACACTCAGAATTGCACACACAATTAGAGGGAAGAAACAATAATACAATTGGAAGATTTGGATTTGGCAATGAATCAAAATTAAAACAGGCTTAGCAAAAAAAAATTACCTGTAATACCTAGCCTTTGGGAAGTTGAAGCAGAACAATTGCTTCAAATTCAAGGCCAGCCTGCTCAATGTGACAAGAATTAGGCCAGCCTGAGCTACATAGCAACACCCCATCTCAAAAGGGGGAGGGATGAAGAAAAAAAAGGAAATTAAGATTAGAGCCAGGGTGGCTAACAAAATCCTTCCTATCTGTTGAGATATTTTCCCAACCAAATTGATGATTTATTTTGCGTGTGTGTGTGTGTGTGTGTGTGTGTGTGTGTGTGTGTGTAGGCCAGAAGACAGTTGGTAGCACTCAGTTCTCTCCTTCAAGCACATAGGTCCCAGGCAGTGAACTCAGGTCACCAAACTTGGCACAAGCACGTTTACACAATAAGCCACTTTGCCAGCCCTGGTTCATTTCTCTAAAATGACTTCGACCAGAAACATCTCCACTCACTTTCCCTCATACGCAGGTGGCAGTCCAGAAGGAAAAGAAAGAATTATTCTGCGTGTCCATCTCTGAGGAGACAGGCATCTCTGAGGAGACAGGCTCTGCCTACCTGTGGTGGTGCACTCATAGTTGAAGCTGGTCACATCGTTGAGCTTCTTCTCCTGGTACTCTGGTGGCCCGATGCACAGCACATCAGACACAGTGGAATTCGTCATCTTCAGCCATAGATACAACCATTTGGCTTTGCAGTCACATTCAAACTTATTACCCCTTAAATCTCTGGAATACAAAGCACAAATACACACACAAGGAAGCAGACGCGTTTGATGTGTTTTGGTAGTAACATGAAACGGTGGGGGTTTTCAAAGCCTGATACATTTAAAACAATCCAATTAAGGAATTTCTTGAAAATTACTGTGTTTCATGCATCTTATTTCTTGTACTTATTGTTATCTTTATTGAGTATTCCTTGATGCACGATTTGAATGGAACGGCATACAGACAGTTCTCAAAGATGAGACAGCATCCCTCTTAGAATTATCTCAGTGCAATGGTGGAGGTTGGAAGGGATGGGAGAACGTCCCAATATAGGTTCCCAGAGACAAAAACAGGAGGTAATAGGAAGACAGTGTTCATAAACAAAACTGGATCATTCCAGGTCTTATTAAACAGAATCCGGTACAAAGTGCTTACAGTCACAAGGCTTCTCATGAAACTTGAGAAGGCAAAGCAGATGGAAAGACTGCTCGGGGACCACCTATCCAGCAAACCTAATTTACCATCGGACACAGGGCATGGTATCTAATGGATGGATTCAACACAAGGCAATACATATGCTGTTCCTCCGTGTGCGCTACTCTGTGAGAGTACTTAGTCAAGAGCAAAGGGATCAGAAAGACAATTGACTAGGGCCTGTAACCAGCATACACAAACCTAATCTGCATGACTTACAGTTCAATCAGAGAATCGAGATCACTAAAGACGTCCCTTGGAAGTGCTTTGATGTGGTTGTTGGCCAAAGAACTAGAAAAAGAAAGGCACATTTTAAAGTGGTTACCACTTTCCTGCCAGTCATTCTGAAGTCCTTTAAGAACATCTAATGATTTATGGAGACTCTGAGGCTCTGCATCAAAACATGGTGCAATTCATGGCTTTGATCAACACCCAGAGAAAGATACAAGTTCCATTACACCAGACAACTGGATTCTAATGTAACCTTTTTTTTTTATTTTGAGATTTATTTATTTATTTATGAGCACTTTATTAAGCTCTATGCAAAGCTATTAAACTACAGAAGGCTTCTCTGGTTCTTGGAATAAAAGCCAAAGTCCTAGGCCTTGCGGAGCAACAAAACACCTTTAATTCCAACCCTTGGGAGGCAGAGGCAGGTGGATCTCTGTGAGCTTGAGGCCAGCCTAGTGTCTGTAGTGAGTTTCAGGCCAGCCAGTCCTAGACAGTGAGATCCTGTCTTGAAAAAAGGGAGGGGGGAGGGGAGAAATGCCAAGGTTTCATTTCAAGGTATGTAGACCTCTCTATAGTCTAGGAACCTCCCCCATTAGGTGAGACTCCACCACCCACTACTCCAACCCAGCCATAACTCTGTCATGGTTCCTTGGACTCCATTGGAAGACGGTCATTTGCAAACTAGGTTTTAATTATTTGTTTGCTTCTTGACTGGGTACCTTCCTGACACAAAAGCAACAGAGACTGCTGTCTGTCCATGGTTTTCCCTCACCCCCTGAACAGTGCCTTGAACTCAGCAAGCTGGGAAACTTGGCTGGTAAGGATGGATATGCTACTGTGGGAATGAATGAAGCATCAGTAGGAGACTAACAATGGAAGATGTACGAGCTTTACCTAAGAAGTTCTCTTATGGTCATCAAAGCATACTTGGTCATCTGTGTTTCTCAAATGGACGCAGCGAACACTCTTTCCCATGAAGACACTCCACACTAACACGCTAGAATACCGTAAGATCTCGGGGAAGCGGCATGTTTCGTGAATAACTGGCTGTGAGCAGCTTCATCTTCTCATCAACCAAGGCTGATGAGAAATCAATTCCCTTAGTGTTGAAGAGGTTACTGAGCCCCCAGCCCACCCCCACCCCCAGCTACAGCAACTATTAGGAAGAGAACCAGCTCCTGTTGATTCAGGATTCTGTAGTGCCCTGCCGCCAGTCAGCCGAGGATGGATGCCCACAGTGCAGTGTTCTTGCGGGAAGATGTTGAGTGTGGAAACAATGTACATCAAGTCTATGCTTTCCTCAGACACCACAAAGGAATGCAAATTGGTAGAGAAATGGATACTTTCTTCTAAAGTTTTCTTCTACTCGTGAGTATAAACGGCAACATGTTTAAACAATAAACGTGCAGGTAGTTTATAAAACAGTGAGTCATTCCTGGTCATAGCACGGTCATGGCCCATCCCGGAATGATTGGTAAATAAACGAGCACTCCTACCAGTCAGCGGGGTGTAGTAGAAAGTTTAAGCTCCTTTTTACTCCGAATATTCTTCCTTCAAATACCGACTGAGAATGGGAGGCCAACGGTTCCTAATTATTCCTCTTCCCACTCAGGCAGCCATAAATGGATCAGAATACCGTTTCATGTGCTGTTTTACCTTGCTTTTCTTGATGAGGTACTTGCACAGTTTTTGATGTGTTGGGAAATAAGCTGATTATGTAATCACACTGACCATACACTGGGGTAACTTTTGGAAACTTTAGAAAGGGTGGGGTGTTTGTTTTGATATGGAAAGCAAAGCAAAAACAAACAAAAAAAAAACCCTTTATCTAAATATCAGTTAATGATTCAGCTAAAACTGTGGTTACCTGGAAGCTATCACACTGAAATGGTAATAATATAATTAGAAACGGCATGACCAAAGCAAAACAAGAATATTTAGCAACTGTTCCAAGGTTGCAATTTAGGTTTCAGAAGTCAGCCCTATATTCTACCCTGCCCATGCTGAGAGGTTAACATTAACATCCTCCGTTCAGTTTCATTTAGTCTACAAACACATAGCACTTACTTCATTTCTCAAACTATTTAATAGCTTCCCGTCCCCTGGGTTCTATAAGACCGCTGGAAAACAAATGTCCTAGATTTTAGTTACAGATTGGCACTGCTCCCTCTATGCTTTGGAACCCGGCTCGTGTTTTAATATGAACGCGAGTATTCAAATGTCTGGAAAGTTCACAAAAGGCCAACACCAAACATCTCGTTTAAATGAGAAGACTTGGGGTAGTGACTTCCCTAAGGAAGTGAGTGAAGTTTGGAGCTGAAGCTTTCTCTGTGTGTGAGGTTTAAAGACAAGATAAGGGAAGTTCCCTCTATAAAGCAATGTGTGAGCTCTGCCTGTAGCCTGTGCCTAACATCAATGGCCGTCCTTCCCAACTTTTGGGATCCACATTTATCTGCTCCAGCTGTTCCTTGCCAGACAGCCATATCTATCCTTTCGGCAGTCTGTCTGGATACTCAACTGGCCAAGAAAATTTATCAATCCAGAGAGAAAGCCAAGATTTTTTTGGACTGGAAGGATGGAATTGGTATTGTCATTGAGGAGGAAGAGGAAAATGATGATGATGATGATGATAGTGGTGGTGGTGATGATGGTGGTGATGGTGGTGATGGTTATGGTGAGGATGATGATGATGGTGAGAATGATGATGACGATGAGGATGGTAAGGATGATGATGATGATGGTGAGGATGGCGAGGATGATGATGGTGATGATGATGATGGTGAGGATGGCGAGGAGGATGATGATGATGGTGGTGATGGTGGTGATGGTTATGGTGAGGATGATGATGATGGTGAGAATGATGAGGATGATGAGGATGGTAAGGATGATGATGATGATGGTGAGGATGGAGAAGAGGATGATGATGATGGTGGTGATGGTTATGGTGAGGATGGTGAGGATGACAATGATGGTGGTGATGATGATGCCAGTCATATCCTTGGCATTTACTGGGGGGAATGGGGCTTCTGTTTTTACAGCCAAACATCATAAACCTATTATGTATATCAGCCATCTACAGTCAGTATAATCATCATTATCTCAAGAATGAGGAAACTAAGGGTCAGAAAAGCCAGGTAATATCAGTAAGTGATGACCTGGAGTTTTGAACCCAAGCCTGAAACCTCAGTCCATGAGCAGTAAGGGCTCTGGCCTACAGCTTGACTCTGAGAGACGCCTGCACTTCCAAAGAAAGACAGAAACCCTAGAACACAGCAGGACACAATCCTCCTCCATGCACTGTGTTGTCAAGAAAGCTTCACTTTCTCCTGGCTGCTCCCTCTCCCCTACCTCTCCAGCCCTCAGCTCAGGTAGGGCTTCTGCTTGGTGGCCCCAGAACCCAGGTTCACTGTGCCCACTGGCAGATGCCTTCACCAGGATCATTGTGGCTGAATGGGAAGACTCCTACGTCCCTACAGTATGGTCGGGGTGACACTCAAAGGCGCCACCATCCCTGCCCGGCAGCCAGAGGCAGCGCCCTCCAGTTTCCTCAGCTGTCTTTTTAATCACAGGCGGATGACTATGGACATAGGACCCGTCATCTTCCTCAGAAAAATCCTCCAAGATGCATATGGAGCCCAAGTCTCGGCTACTAAATGACTCCTACATGACAATGTCCGGTTTTACATTTTCACAAACATAGCCATTCTTTTTGTCCAATCTTATTCATTTTTCTAAGTGTGTGCCCTTGTTTCATTCCGATATGCGGATCAATTCAGATCAATTCTTTTTCCCGCTTTGGTCTCTTGGCAAGCCAGTAAGGAATCAGAGATCTTAGCTGAAACTACAGATTAACCTAATGTAACAGAAAAAGCGACTTTCATCTCACGGGAGGACACTTGATGTCTCTGTGCCAATTTACCCTCTAGCTGATGTCCTTCGCTGAGTAGTCCTTCGCTGAGTAACGTAAGTCTCAGCTCCCAATTCTGCAGAATAGGAACTCACAGATGATCATAAAACACAGAGAAGATCTTTGGGCACCTGGCACCTGGCACCAAGTGAGTATAAGAACCATGCCTCCATCCCCCTTCCTCCATGATCACAAGACCCTCACAGCACTGAGGGGCTCTCACTTCACATGGAGTCACATGGGTTCCCATGGTGACACAGGATGGCGGAGACCAATGTGCAGTTGGTCATCACAGTAAGTGTTGTCTGACAGCATAGGAACCTCTTGGGTGATCCGGAAATGAGTTTCCTTTGAGAGATATTGTAAATATGGAAACGTCAAGGGAAACTAATACTGCGTGTGTGCATGTGTGTGTGTGTGTTTGCACATGCACGTGTGCACATGTGACCACAGGAGCCGTCCACCCTATTTTTTGAGACAGAGTTTCTCCCTGGGACCTGGGGTTCACTGCTTAGGAGAGGTTGGCTGGTCAGCAAGCTCCAGGGATCCTCCTGCCTCTGTTTCTCCAGCACTGAGGTAACAAGTATGCACCATAATGTCCGCCTTTTTACATGGGCTAGGGGGACCCAACCATGGGCCTCACGTTTGCACAGCCAGCGTTTTACAGACTGAGTCATGTCCCCAGAACAGAGCTCAGAGAACTTACAGGTGAGTCAGATCACGGAGGCCCCGAAAGGCATTTCTCGAAATGGTTTCTATTTTGTTCCCTTCAATGAACCTAAGGAGAGAAACAACATAATATAACCAAATTCCCTCTCCTTAATAACCCCAACAGATGATCTACTGTGCTTTGGCAGTGACATCGGAAAGCACTCAAGAAGTATCGAGACTCCCAAGTTAGTAGCAAGCTGCGCTAAACTCCATGAGGGAGCCGGGCGTGTGAACAAGAACACATGCACGCCAGCTTCTCCGCTCCCTCCAGATCAGCATAGATGTCTCCAAATTCAGAGCTGGCAATATAGCTGATAGCATCTTGGGTGTGAGGAAGGAAGAACGTACCTGCACGGAGGCCAGAAAGTCTCCCATCTCTGCGACACTGGAAAGCTTCCAGGCACTTTCCCCACTCCTCTTACATTGCCCTGTGCCCGGCTAACCATATACTTTTGCTAATACCATAGCCCCTAGAAGGAGCCCCATTGTTTCACATCTCTGCATTTTAGTTTCCACTAGGAAGAGTTCCATTACACATGGTTTCCAGCGAGCTTGAGCTCACCCTGTCCTACACAGCCTCATCCCTAGGCAAACGGTGACAAGGCAGGGATGTTCCCGAGCTCTGACCGATGCTAGAGAGCAGAAAGGACAGTACAGGGAGCTGCGCTGACTTTCTTTGAGCTGAGATGGTACAGGGCTCGCGTGGGGACAGTGACACTCAGGATATGACAGGGATACACTGCGACTGTTCGCCGGGGGCCAAAGGGCTAAGTCAAATGCTAGCAGGTCTTTGACGAGATGGTCCAAGGGGAAGGCTTTGCCGCGTCTGCGACACAACTGACAAGTTAGTTCTCCCAGAGAGAACTCTCCGATGCCTGTTTTTAAAAACTCTGATGTCTGTTCAGCACTAGACTTGAGCATTCCCGAGAAGCTAACTTTCTCCCTGAAGCCCTGGGTGGCACATGAACCCCCCCACCACAGAAATTCCCAGGTACCCCACAGCTATCCATGGATTTTTGGCAGACCCCTGTAGCTTCACCCCTTCAGCTGCGACACTCTTTCCACATCAAATACATGCCAAAATACTGGATTATGAGCAGGTTCTCTGGAGAAAGAATTCCTGGGGAGACCTTGTTCCGGGAGACTTCACAACAGCAGAGAGCTCTTCCTACCTGGGTTGTGTCTAGAATACCAACGCCTACCTGTTCACCTCAGATAAGACAGCAGGCTTTGCAAATCCTTTGAATGCTAAACAAGGGAATCCCAACTGATAGCAGGATTAGCATTATTACAGACTCGCCCAACACAGGCTGGGGCAACTTAAGGGGGGCGGGAAAGACTGAAATAAGAACCACGGCTAAGTTCGCTGCTAGAAGGGGAAGCGGTGTGTCTGAAGGGGGCAATAACCCCCTCTCCTGTTTTTCTGTTGTTTATGCTTTGGTTTGGGTTTTCATTTTTAGGTAAAGGAAAAGGAAATCTAATCAGACCCTCAGCAGAACTCACAGGAGATAGAACGAATGGGATATGGGACAGCTGGATACAAACCAGGCAGTTTACCCCCAAATAGGGAAACTCTGTTTAAAAATAAGTAGCCCTGAGAACCATCCAGCTCTATTTCTGGCCCATCAGCAAATCCATGCCTAGTTATGGAGGTAAAAATACCCAACACAATTTCCAGCCGTACTTACTACATGACAAATTAAATGTCAGCTGAGAATGAATGAGCCAGCGCCTCCCTCCTGAGCTTTGTCCCCAGCCTCCTCCTGCCCCCACGCTGGGAAGAAAATCAACTCACAGGCCAGTGCTGGCAAGAGAATGGTGCTTTCTGCACCCCATCCCCTCCACAGGACACAACAAAGAAAGCCCTTGGAGGTACCAAACTCTCAGCAACACTTACAGGTATTCAAGATGAAAGAGGCCGGCAAAGGCATCGTCGCGGATCACCGTGAATGAGTTAGAATTCAGCAGTCTAAAAACAAGGCAGGCTTTAGTAGAGGCAAAAAGGGCAAGTCGTGTGGCAAAGCCATTTTTCTTAGGTGCTGATCCGTGGGCAAATGAAGGCTCTTCTCTGCCTAAGGACAACCCGTTAGGTTCCCAGCTGTCCTCACCATTGTGACGGGGACAGTGAGGAAGGGATCCCTTGCTCTCTGAATTTTCTTCTATCTCCAGTACAACCTTTCTGCCCCCATCTTAGAAACTATGAATCCCGGGAAATATGAACTGGTGGGCATTATTCAAAAACAGTTTTCTGCTAGGCACAACTGAATTCTTCATGACGCACAAGAAATCATGGAATCACAGACGTATGAGGATCTAATCCAATTGTATTCTAGAGATATTTGAGCCCAAAGAAGACAAGAGGGTTGACCAAAGTCACACAGTGGGGACAAAAAAAGCAAAAACCCATTCTACCATGCTAGACATTCTCAACGGAAATAATCATTCTTAAAAGGTTAAGAAATCTCTAGAAGATTATCACTATGTAGTTTTCTATTTGAGTAGCCAGGTAAATACTTTTTATAAATATTATAGAGACCACCTAAGTTTATTTAGCCAAATAATAGGTAGGCTATACTATTCCAAAAGAGTTGAGAGTTAAAGTTGTGATTTGTTTATGTATTTATTTATTATATAGGTGTATGGCATGTTTGTGGGCACACATGTGCCACAACACATATGTAAGGTCAGAGGATAACCTGAGGAGTCACTTCTTTCCCTCCACCATACAGGACCCAGGGATCAAACTCAGGTCATTAGGCTTGGCGGCAGACACCTTTGCCTACGGAGTCACCTTGTTGGCATATGAACTGAGATTTTAATTGGTGAGTTTAATGTAATAGTAGGTGTAAAACACACCAAGAAGAGAACTATCAATGGCAATTTACTGAGGATGGGTAGTGATTTGCGCCTCTGTCTTTTTCTATAGTGCATTGCCTGCTGTAGTTACAGGCTCATTGAGTCCAAGAAATAGGCGAGCATCTGTGTCATGTACTCACAACTGCCTGCTGATTTCCTGTCTTGTTTATGTGATGCTAAGGATGGAACTTTGTATGGTAGACAAATGCTCTACCACTGAGCTACATACCCTCCATACACACACCCCAGCCTAGAGAATTAACATTCAAAAGTGACTTGGGGACATTTATTGTCATTATCAAACATCAACTGACTTGGGTTACAGGGTCCTCATGTTCGAGCACTCATCACAGTGACTTGGGCATGGTTCACTAAGAGGAGCCGGGGCAAATGTAGCTTTGGGCTTCACGCTTGGACCCTCACTCCATGGATCAAGGCAAGGTATTTCCATGTTCTGAGCATCCATTTCTTCATCTCTCAGATTGGAAAACCAAAGTACCTTTCCCGAAGAGATGCCATGCCAGTGAGGTAGAAGCATGCACACCTACAATGCCCAGTATGCTGCCTGCCTGCATGTATGCGAGACAAACTGGAAGTGCTCTTCGAAGAGTTATATCGAGATTTTCAAAGATAAATTTCTTTAGAGGTGAGATGTTTGGGGAAACTATTCATTGAGGTGAAACTCTGGTTATGGCCAATGCAGCCTCCCTCAATTGCCTGATCTCTGAGTGGGATGTACCACAAAGCCCGGAGAAGTTGGTGGAAAGTCAGGTGAGAAAGTGGAGCAGGACGGTGGTTCAATGTGGAGTCAGCAGGGGAGACTCTAGCTGTTGTATTACAGGAAGACGAGACCACCCTTCAAGAACCACACTATGGGGACCCTATTTTGCAGAGAATATTCCATACTCACAGCAGCTGCAGGGAAGGCAGATGGGAAAACATCCGGTCCTTGATTTCCAAAAAGGTTCCATTGACTAGGCTCCTACAGGGCAAGAGAAGGGCAGAGGGATGCCCAGGTTGCTTTCAGGAAATGCCAACCCAAGTTTGCAGTTGGCCTCATCCTCCCCCTGAGCTTCACCCTATTCCTCCCTGGGATGAAGCTACATGTGTTTGGCCATCGTCTCCCCAGGAAACAAGCTGACAAGAGGCAAGCTGCCTCCAGTGCACTCGATCAATAGGGAGACTCCTCGGGCTAACAGAATCCTTGGTCTGGCTCCTTGCACAGACACTGTCAGCTCAAAATAATCCTGTAGCTTCCTTCATTTCACCCCAGGAGGCCCTTGCTGAAGGTGGGTAATTACTTCACCTTTGCCCAAGGTTCTGTTTGTGCAGACACAAAGTTAATGTTGGCCCAAGGAACTCCGGGGTAGGATTAAGTATCCCCCCCCTCAGAAGCATGCGTCTCAGGAAGACACTCAGAGCACTTCTGATTAAATGCACTGTGAAAGCCTCGGGGAAAACTCAGAGACACCTGAACTTGCCCAAGAAGGAAGAGGCAACACCATCTGCCAGATAAATAGTCAACTCCAGGAAGAAGCCTGGTTGCTTCGGCCTCAGGGTCTCCTGCCCTTTCTGGCCACAGCAGGGCTTCCATACGCTATTGGAGTTAACATGCAGAACTCTTCGGCTTTGATCATATCCCAAAAGCTTAATGAGAGAAATGCTAGAATCCCCCATGTGATCTAATTTATCAATAGTATGAGTCAAACAGGCCTGCTGTTCCCCACAGCTTACTCTCCCAACTTTTTACAAATGTAAACAGGACCCAGGACCTATCCATCCCTGGCCCATGATGATGTTTTGCTTTGGAGACAAGGCACGGGAATGATGACAAGCAGGAAAAAGCACAAGCAATGTTATCCCCAGGACTCCCTCACCCTCAGGATTCCCTCCTCTACAACCGTGGGGGGGGGGGAGGGTGCCCCCAGCACCTTAACCTGGAACAATGGGCTGTCCTAGCAGGACATGTCCCAGGAATAAGATAACCCCCTAAGGTCCCTTCCATAGTAACATTTTGTCAGTGTGATTGTGTGAGACCAGTTGAAGGCACTTAGCAAGTGGACAGAGGACCCCTTCTGATTAGTTCTGTCCGTGCTGGTAATATAATCTTCTGTGGAGAAAGGTGGAAAAAAGAGGCCCTCTTGAACTCAAGGCAAGAAGTCGGGTGGCTTCCTACCGTAGAGGTTCAGCTGGACGCCTCATTATCCCACGGTACTTGGAAGCCCTCTGGTTTCCCCTCTTTGAAGCCACGTGGAACACCCCTCCTTTGCCCACGCCAGCCTCTTCCCAATCTGCAGTGTGGAGAGGTCCGGAGGGTGGCTGCCATGAGGCCTCACCCATTCCTAGTTAGTCCACTCAATCCGGGCACATTCAGCTACCCTCCAGTCACGCACACACCCACCCAGCAGCACAACAGAACCACTCAAAACTTTAAGGCACCCCCAACGATCATCCCGGGGCGCGAATTACAGGCTGTGAACTCTGGTGCAAAGACCCTACCCCACTGTGGGCCCTGAGTCTGCAGTAACATCAGTTCCCCCAGGTAGATCTAATGCAGGTGGCCACGGGCCACAATGAGAAACTGTCACGCGGACCTATCTGGATTCCCGCACTCTGTGGTTCTGAGTCCCCTAGCCTCCCCGCGGCACAGACTCCACCCACGTCCCGTAGTGCGCCCCCAACCCAAAAGCAAAGAAAGAAATTAGGGAGCAGGGTCAGGTGGCGCTGCCCCAGCACCAGCCGCAACTCCGTGGTGGCGGCCGGCACAGGGCAGGGCGGGGAGGGGATGGAGGGGTCCCACTCACAGGGAGCTGATGTCGCCAGGCACGATCCTGGGCACCCAGGAGGAACCCACGCAGATGATGGACTCCTTGGTACAGCTGCAAGTGGCGGGGCAGCGCGCCAACCGCCTCACCTGCGCGCTCGGCGGGATGAGGCACGCGGCGCTCAGCAGCAGCAGCCCCAGCGCCCCGCCGCCTCTCCGCAGCGCCATGCCAGGACCCCCGGTACCCGCCCGGGCCCGGACCCCTGCTGCCGCCACCGCCCCGCTCCGCGCGCTC